>NC_092049.1:876825-1176825 GCF_003086295.3 Arachis hypogaea | reverse complement strand
ACGATCAGTGTAAAGTAGTTTTACATGTACATTCAATTACGTAATGACACATTAGTAAAAATAACTATTTTTTATATTGATCGCGTGAATGGACATCTAAAAGAACAAATGTAATTGCACGATTGTGTACTGTCAATGCTTTAAAATGAAACTCTATATGTATGGATGTATTTTCAAATATATATATATATATAGGCATGTTTATATGCAGTGTTTTGATTGTAAAACACTTATATCCTTTCCTCTTTGATAAACTTTTTTGGCTAATATCCATAAAAAAGTAGTTTTGCTTCCAAAAAATGGATCTTGAACAAAATTATCTAAGTCTTTATTATTATGTCTTGAACGAAAATAGAGCTTCACATAAATTGCCAAAATTAGAAAGCAATAAATTGTAGCCTAAGTTACTAAACAAATAATATGACTTTTATTGTATAATTCTTGAGTTTAGAATAAGCTGAATGAAACATGCTTGATTCTTCAAAACGTAACATTAATGTTTTCATCAAAGAAACTACTATTGACAATAGACATGATCAGTGACATTTTGTTAGGATTCCCCTACTAGTTCTTATAATTACGCTTTTCTTGAAACCTAATTCATTTTTAACAGAATGAATTGATGAAACCAACAAGAAAGGAATCGGGTAAATTGATAAGGAAAAAAAATTGATATATACTTCAATTCCAAAAGATAAGAGCCATATAGTGCATGTATACGATAAAGATGGAAACTCAGGTGCAGTCGACTTCACGTGAAGTTGATAGCTGAGAACTGTTAGATGAAAATTTAGTCAAATCAGTCAAACTATCTAACGGCTCTCAACTATCAACTTCACGTGAAGTCGACTGCAAATTGAGTTTCCACCATATGATAATAGTATATATTTTGTAACAACCATTAAAGTGAAAAAGATATATGGGGCTCTTTAAGAATGTTGCCATCAAGTGTGACATTCAGAATATATATCATTCATAAATAATACTTGTGTAAACGTGATTGCACTCTCGCCTTCTTTATGTATCTTCATTCTAAATCTTTAAAAAACTGTTACGTGGTCACTTCATGCATCGGATCGGACATGGAACAGAGCTTGAATTTGTAGGAATTAAAAGTTTGACAAGAAATAATTAATATATATAAAATATCATGTTTTATGGTTTAGTTTGCAGCTTTCTTTGTTCACGTGTAACACATTTTTTTCTAATACATGGATAATATTGGAAACTAATAAGAGAGGAGACTTGTGAACACGCTTGTATGAACAAGAGTAATGATGAAATTTTAGATTTTTTGGTCATAAAAATTCCCACACTCTATTATAAAATTATTTTATTTAAAAATTTAAATTCTCACACTACATTATAAACTTATTTTATTTAAAAATTTAAATTAATAGATATGGATAATTATATTTTTGACAAATACAATATAACGTACAACTTATTTATAGTTGTCCAAAAAAAAAATAAAGTGATAAAAATAAAATATTTTATAAGAAAAAATCATGAAATATCATCCTAATACTATTCTAACCTTCGCTATCAAACTCAAGTCAGAGATAATAATACTATTTTTAATTTGGACGCAAAATTGTGAATTCTATTAGGATGATAGGCTTTGGTAAGGTAGTTTTGTAAGGTTAAAATCTTAAAAGTTGAATAATAAGAATAAGATTGTCCTATTCTAAATATAATAAAAACAAAAAAATAATTATAAAAAAACTAAAAATATTTTAAAGAAAAGATTAAATAACATAATGATATTTTACTAAGAGATTAAAGACAAAAAGTCAACTTAAAAAAGATTTAAAATGAGAATGTATCATAACACAAGAAAAGAGTAAAAATTAAAATTTAGTAAAAGATTGAAGGCAAAAGGGACCATGCTGAGAATGAAACAATGTATTATAAATTTAATATTAGAAGAGATGGTTAGAGACTTTATTAAGATTTTAGAATGTATACCCTTTTAGAGTGTATGTCTGACGAGGATAGCGGTTGCATCTCTCTTACTTACTACTTAGTTGAAATTAATGGTGAGACACCCATAAGAGTGCATATTGTTTCTTCAACTGACAGCATACTATGACGTCAAGCTCTGCGACGATTATCAGTTGTCAGAATGTATGTGGCTTTGTCCATTAAACACGTATGCAGAATGTACGCAGTTGGAAAAAATCATATTTAGGCTTAGCCCCGAATAATGTCGGGTTACAAGTAATCAACCAATGCGTGAATTTATGGCCTGTTTAGAACAAACATGCATCACATTGATTACCACATTTTTTTATGCTTAATTTCTGTGATTATATTTATGCTTGTTTTCTTTTTTTCCTGTGTTCTGTAATAAATTTGTAGTTATTTCCTGTTACTGATTTTGGTTACTGGAATGGATTAGAATCTAATTAATGAGCAACTGGAATTAGGATAGACGAGCGAATACTAAACCTTGAACATAGAATTAACACGACGATTTAAAATGATAGAGCTATTGCTTAGCATTATTAGAAAAATCACTTTTAACAGTCATTTATTTTGCTTTTATCGACAATAAAAATATCCGCTGATTCATTTACTAGCAATTATTAGACATTAGCTGTCTTATGCTTTGTTACTAAAAGATTTTAACGGCAATTATACATTGCTGGTAAAGACCTTTTTAATAGCCGCTAAAAGTTATAACTTTTAGCGGCCATTTTTTTGACAATTTTTATGGCCACTAAAAGTAATTCTAATATGGTAATGTTATTCACTTTTAGTTGTCATTACTATTGCTGCTAAAATTCATTTTACCGGCAATTTATATGGCCACTAAAAGTAACTCTAAATTTGTGTATGTCCACCAAATGTGTTAAAACCTACTCCAGCTGATCGGCAGGTAGAAGCTGTGTATGTCCACCAAAGGTAGATGCAGGAGTACCACCCAACGTAAATGAACCTCCTTGATAATCAGTCGGTGCTTCATTCAGATCCACGTTAAGATCCACTACACCTCCCTCAAATTATGGCCTATAATCACCACCTGGGCTGACAAATTAGGCAATCTCGGCAAAAAATCACTACCCGCACCAAAAACCTGCCCCATCTGCCTCGGACTACCGAAGTCTGAAAATAAGGTTGATGTCTCAACTTGGGAACTTCCACCCCCCACCCTTGGCACCACTACCAAATGCAGACCCCCAGCTCCTTCTCCTCTAGGACCTACAAAACCACCAGCTCCTCCCCACCTAGTGTTACCCCCACCCACTCCATAACTAGAACCACTCACACCTCCTCCCGAACCGGAGCTACCACCACCCCAACCCCAATCGAATCCACCTCCACCTATACCCCCACCCCCATTACTTCCATCATCATCATCATCATCATCAATGTCCTGTTCCTCATCCAACACCAACACATCCTCGAATCCTGTTACCATAGGCTGGCTGTATCGGGTGCCAACGTGCTCACAAGTTATCCTACACCTATTGTCTGGCACGTTTGGTTCCTGTTGTCTTGCTAGTGCAGTAATATGATCTCGAACAGGAGCATCTGCAGGAATCCCTCCTTGGTGAGGATCTACAAGTAACCGATCATGTGAAAAGAACCTACAGGCTACTCTAAACCACCAATCAAGATACATAGCCGAAGGTCGAGGGTCTAGAACTAACTGAAACTCAAGCACGCTCTGATGTCTTTGGTCCTAATATTGGTGCCATGTGGCGAATACTTCAGGAAACCATTGGGTCGGTCCTCGACCATCCTTCGACAACAGAAAGTCAATGTTGATAGCTGGTTCGGGGATATGCTGGATTTTCCTAAGCTGAGATAAAATCCTGTCAACCTGATGCCGCTCAATTGATGCAAAGTAGATCAACGCAGTAGTCGACTTTCATAATAGTGTGTGACTAGGCTTGAGGATATCAGGATGGACTACTTGGATAACCTCAAGAGTGTTGTACTGAATCTAAATGAACTGCAACATGACAATTAGTCAAAATTAACAAAACCATAAATAGATACATGTAAGTATTATGTCATAAACCTAAACAATTACCTGGTACAATCGAAAGCGATTAATGAAAGCTTATACTTACATCATCTACACCCAACCTGTTTAGCCTTAGTCGAGTAGCGATGACCCGAGGACCCTTCTGGTCTGACGATGGCAGGTACCTACCTCACTTGGAAGATTAATAATGATAAGCATTAAACTTAGGAAAAAGGTTCATGAACTAGTGCACTGTAAATATCATCCATGAAAAGTACTCACCTCGATGCAAGCAGCCAAAATATGGTGTCAAATCCTCTGGGCCTGAACATGGAAAAATGCTAAAAAATCCAAGATTGCAGCAATGCCAGTGGCCCAACTAGGTTCTTAACATTCTGGTTAGCAACTTTGTAAAGACACCTATACAACCAAGACAAAGTAGCCGAACCCCAGCTATACTTGCCGAGCCCATCAAGGTCCGCAACATACGGAAGCCATCGTAAATGAACCCTAGCACTAGACTAGTTCCTGCAAAGCGTCGTGGACAACAACATCATAATATAACAACGCGCATAAATATGTACCGTTGTCTCCGATGCATTGGCAGGCAAGACTTTGAACTTGTTCTGGAACCACGAAAAAGAAACTTTAAACTCATCGATACAATCATCTGGTAGAAGTTCACTGAATAACTCTCCAAACCCACCCAAGCAGGCTTTCTCCCTCAATCAACTACTTGAAGTCACTGAGACACCCACTAACTGCATGTCCATCAATAGGAAGGCCAAACTGGTTTACCACATCCTGCAGAGTTATCGTGCACTCCCTGAAAGGCATATGAAACGTATTGGTATCAGGACGCCATCGCTCCACAAATGCACTGATCAGCGGCTCATCAAGCTTAAACCAATAATCATTCAGCCGATCAACATGTAGTAAATTGCCATGATCTAAGTTGGACACTACAGGGTCATGTATCATCATCTTCTGTTGCCTACAGACACTCCTAACACATCGAGTTGGCTGATAAAATAGAAATATTAAGGCCACAATTTATGGGGTCAGTATACACATAAAAATATATATAATTCAAAGTAAAAAAAGAATACGGAATAAGCTAATGACGTAAAACAGGCCAGGTTATAGGTATTTATTATAATATCACAAGTCTACCATCACAAGCATAAATATATCATAAACGAAATTTCTGAATTTAAGTCTTTAGGTTCACCTAAGTCTAACATGCTTTACAATCATCCAAAAACCTGAAAATTCACTAAACAATAAAATCCTAAATTTCATAATCACAAATGTTGTAACAGTCAATTATAACTATCGGCCTTTAAATCAGCCAAGATCTTATTAGATATTCATATTGAAATTAGATTAAATTCATCAGGATATAATTGGCATCAACTAAATCAACTAAATACGGATTTTGATAACTAACATCTTCATCGATAAATCCGGCAACATGCACAATACCGTTCAGGAGGTACATATCTCCCTCGTTGGCGGTCATCCTTGCCTCAAAGCTGATTCTTTCCACTCTGCCGCACAAATCGCCACTCTGTGCCACACTCTGCCACACAGTGGTTGCTCTGTGCTACTCGCCGTCGCAACCTCATCGCTGTATGCCGCACGCTGTCACTCACTGCCCCTTCCCCCACTGCTGCGGGCTCACTTCCTCCCCAACCTTCTCTCCGACACTTAGATACGGTGAAATTGGTGGCAAGGTTAATCACTACAACGTCTTCAGCTTCCAATCCGAGTATAAATCGTCGCAGTCTCCTCAGGGTTAGGTAAGTTGAGGGTAAATCGTGGCTGGTGTGGAGGGTGTGCAATTTTGAACATAAATCGTGGCTGAGTGCTGAGGGTTAGCTGTTGCACATAAATCGTACCAATTCCTTGTGTTTTTATCTTGAAACACGTAAATCCTCCCATTTTGGGATGATTTATACACAACTTGTAAAGTTGGCCACTTTAGAACGATTAATGAGTGTTTTTTCAAAAGCTATCTATGCATAAATCGTCCTAAGGTGTAATGAATAGCATATTATATAAACCACAAGACCCTGAAACGATTTATATATTATTAGAAATAGGAGATTCACGTTTTAAAAATTATTTTAGTAGAATCAAATAATTTTAGAAGGTTTTATTTTATTGGCTCTAGTAGCTCTATTTTTGGGTTATGGGTAGCTCTTTGTTGTTTATAAGATTTAATTATATTTGGATAAAATGTAACAATTTTTTATAGTTAAACAAATGAATTAATTAATAGCAAGTTTGTATTCGGAGGTTTTGAATTGGCTAGCTAGTTTAACATAAAATATGTGACAAGTATCACAATGATATCAACAACACTCAAAGTACATTGTTTTGTCCCGAATTTTACTTTTATTATCTTTTAGCGATGAGATGCTCTTTTCGTATTAATATGTAACGAAATTCTTTTCTCAAATTTTTTATTGTTGAGATATACATGTTCATTGGTGAACAGAAAAAGGGTATGGCAATCTAATCCTACAATGGCTTTGTAAGATATGCTCTTTTCCCCCTAATCACATCACATCCATCTCGAACAAGTTAAAATGGTATATTAATACAGTTCACATGATGACAAACTTAAGGGACACAAAAGCTACATCAAATTTTTTATATATATTCACAAAAAAATTCTTCCTGTCTAGTAAATATTATTATTTTTTATTATTTAATTAATAATAATTTATATTTATATTTATATTTAATAGAATTTTATATAAATAAATCAATATAATTTATATTTATATTTTTTAAAATTTATATATATAAATTAATAAAATTTATTTATTTAAAATAATTTAATATTTATACTGATTAAATAATAATAAAAATACTAAAATTTGTTGACCTACAAAAATTTTTGTATTCGCAATGTTATTGATTATTATTTGTTACTTACGGCCTCGCATTGTAAATCAATGCTAGGGAATCAAGAGGATATCAGCCATAAATCAATTAAATATCTTTGGGTGAATCCAAAATCTCTACGTAGATGGTGTTTATGATAGGTATTAAGATGTTTCTTCTACTAAATATCAGAATGTTTCTTTTTCATATTAAATGGATTTTTTTATATATTTTATAAATTTTTTTATATACTAAGAATCGGGATTGTTGGAAGTTCCGTGATCCCCTCCCCTATTTCTCTAATGTATCATTCAAATTTTTAATTTAGGGTGAAAAGCAATTAATATCAAATATTATAAATTAAAAACAAATAAAATTAATTAAATATAATTATAAATTAGTTAAGTTATTTACTTTTTGGCTGATCACCTCTTGGTTTCATATACTTTTCCTAAATTAATTTGCTTTATTTATCCTAGCTATAAATAGGCATCATATACATACACTCTAAAGTGTTCATCTAATGAACTTTCAAAAATAGGCCTAATTAAATCACCAAAACTAACATAATAATGTTTAAGGCAATTCCCAGTAGTAATACTACTCATCATCAGGGTTTGGTGAATCCATTCGAAATAAGTGATGAGAAGATTCTAGAGAAAGTTTACCAAACACATTTCCATTGTATTGAAAAGTACGACCATGGATCGCTCCACCTTGTTGCTTCAAATGTTATCAAACATTCAATTGAAACTTCTGAATTGATTTTCAAGGTAAAATATATTTGTATATTTTTAAGCATTCGATCATTGGCAATGATTATGATTTAATTTCTTTTTATTTTTATTTTTTTATAAACAGAATGAGAAACAAATTAATCAAGATAAAGAAGAAACGGCTCCATCAATATCTTTCCCGCGACTCCCTCTCTTAAAGCGTATTTCATGCCAGGTAATAACAAAGTTTAAAGGTGGAAACTCAGGTGCAGTCGACTTCACATAAAGTTGATAGCTGAGAGTTGTTAGATGAAAATTTAGTCAAATCGGTCACCTTCACGTGAAGTCGATTGTACCTGAATTTTTACCAAGTTTAAATTAACAAAGTTATAACTCTATTTCTAAACAGTAATGTTAGAAAGAATTTAATATCTATTAATTATTATAATAATTAATAAATATTAAATAAAATAAATTTTGACTATTTTTTAATTTTTTTTGTTAAATATTTCTGATTTTTAAATACTCATTTTCCTCTAATGCAGAATATTATAAGGTAAAAACTCATATGCAGTTGACTTCACGTGAAGTTGATAATTCAGAGCTGTTAGATGAAAATTTAGTCAAATTATTTAACGACTCTTAGTTATCAAATTTACGTGACTGCACCTGAGTTTCCACCATTTGATTTGAAATTCTCTAACAACCAATTTGGTATTTACTCTAGATTATATTATATCTTGTTCTAAAGACAAGTAAATAATACAAGTTTTTTAATTTTTGGATATTACTGTAGATGATATGTGTAGCTAGCGGTGAGAAACATGAACATGCAGATGAAATAACAATATTGATACTGAAACAGTTGAGATCTTACTCATGGGAAGCAAAAGCAGCGATATCTCTAGCCGCATTTGCGTTAGAGTTTGGAAAGTTCTGGAACCTAGCGTTGCCGCCACGTGGCAACGAACTCGGAAAATGGTTGGCGGAGTTGAATGGGATTGAAAACTTGAGTGAGAACAAGGAGCAGCTGAGTAGGTTCAATGGATTGATGAAGAAGGTGATGGAAGTGATTGATGAGTGCATCACCAACAATAATGAAGACTACAACATTGAGGATGTTCCTGCCTTGGCTGAAACATTGCATCACATCCCTGTTCTTGTTTATTGGGCAATCATCACCCTTGTCACCTCTGCCACCCACATTCATTCCTTCACTCATAAGTAAGCTTCAATCCCGCTACGTTACCAATAGCATTTCTGTCAACTTCTGTCAATTCTTGTTTATAATTGTGTTTAATGGAAGTGTCTAATAAAAATGTCTTTTTTATGATTGTATCTAATAAAAGTATCTTTATAAATATATTTTTTAAATGTATCTCTTTATATATGTGTTTAAAATATAATAATTAATTATTATTGACAATAAATTAGCAGATAATATATTAGTAGTTAGTAACCAATACTTTTCCAATCTATTATATACAGGGTCATTCAAATATGCATGTGCTATCGTCGTTAAGATGATTGGATTAAGATTTTTTAAAATGAGAAAATTGGTAAAATAATAAAATGAGGAGTTAATTATTCTTAAATTAAAGTAGTGGGACATATTTTATAAAATTTACAAAATCAAGAGTGATTAACTTTCACTTTATCAATTCTCTCAATTGAAATTTACGTTGATTATAATATTTTAAAAATATGGTTAAAATTAAAATAATATTTTTTATTATTTAACACAAATTTTTTTAAAAAATATTCCTAACAAAGATATATATTATTATTTCCACAATAGTCATTATAGTTATCATAACATAGACATACTAAAATTCTTTTTACATATATTATTATTGTCACCAGATAAAAAAGTTTTTACTAACAAAGATTCCAAATTTAGTATTTAAAAATAATAAATAATAAAATTTAATTATTGAAAAATAAAAATATTTAAGATTTCACTCATATTTAATTATTGCAAAGACACTTTACTTACAACTGAAAATATTTATACTGTTAAGGGAGAAGAAGCTGGTAACTTAGATAGCAAGTTACCAGGTGTGTGTTAGTTAGAAAGTGAATTCTGTTAGGAGCTGTTAGAGGTTGTTAGTGCAGCTTCTCTAGTAGTATATATGGTAGTGTTTAGTGGAGAGACAGAAATGAAAAGACTGAGACTGAAAGACAGAGATTAAGAGACAGAGATTGAAATAAATTTTAATATTTTGTTTGGTGTAAAATGGGAGACAGAAATTGAAACAAGAATGAAATTTTAATTTAATTTGTACAAAGGGTAAAATTGGAATTAATTAATTGAAATGAGGGTATTTTAGATATAAAATGTTATTAAAGTTTCAGTCTCCATCTCTAAAAATTTTAATCCCCTATGTCCTCACTTTTTAGAGGTACTGAAATTTCGAAGACAAAGACAGAAATTTTAGTACCAATCTCTGAATCAAAAAAACATGATACTAAGTCTCAGTCTCCCAGTCTCTGTCTTAGTACCTCAACAAACGCTACCTATACATCTTAAATGCCTTTGTAAACACAGAATCTAATAACAATTTCTCACTCAATGTCTCTTTCAATAACTCTTGTTCATTCTCTCTGCATCACTAATTGCAAGATCATTCACATATATTGTGGTTTTAATGTGTGCTTTATTTATTCTTTTCACTTTTATATTTAATCTGGCGTTTCAAATAGTGATATACACAAGTTTGAATATATAATAGAATTACTCAGAATATATAATATGATTTAATTGTTAAAAACACTCTGAATTAATATATTATATATATAGAATTAGTTTTTTTTTTTTAATATTTTGTGTATAAATAATTCATATAGTTGGCATTGCTTTCATTCTTTCAGGGGTTATAAGTATGAATTATCCAAATTTGATGATAAGATTGACTCCATTCTCAAAAATTTCAAGGAACTCCGGGAAAAGTGCAAAATGCAAATAGGTAGTTAATTATAGGTTTTGTAATTAACTAGCGGCCTTTAATTAGTGAAGGGTGTTTATTCTCTTACATTATTTGATCTTAGAATCTTCAATTCATGGTGAATGTAGGAGCAATAGAAGATTACAAAAGACGCAAGGATATTATCAGTAGTGCCATTGAAACTACTACTAATAAGGATATTGATATTGTAAATTTTCTTGAAGCTCTTATTATTCCTAATAATGGAATTAGCAGAGAACAGCAGGTAATATTTGCATTACTATACTGATTAATAATTTAGCTTTATCTGATATACTCCGTTGTTTAATTATTAGTATTATTCATCAGTCTCTAGTGATTTTTTTTTTTAATTTCTTTCATTTTATATTATTCACGGTTTCTAATGGCTAGAATTTCAGTATATGATACTACTTCTCCTGAAAAATTAAGTTATAAAAGAAGTATACGAATGATTATATATTTAGTACGTTATTTTTTTAGTTATAGAAACTCTAATACTATATCATGATCTTGCTTCTCTCAAAAATTTAAACTGGTAGGAGAAAGTTCATGAATGGTTATATCTATGACATTTAATTAGGTAGCGTTTGTTTTGAGGTACTGAGACAGAGACTGAGAGATTGAGATTCAGTATCATGTTTGTTGATTTAGAGACTAGTACTAAAATTTCTGTCTCTATCTCCAAAATTTCAGTATTTCAGTGCTTCCAAAAAGTAGGGACACATGGGACTAAAATTTTTAGAAATGGAGACTGAAACTTTAATAACATTTTATACCTAAAATACCTTTATTTCAATTAATTAATTCCAATTTTACCCTTTGTACAAATGAAATTAGAATTTTATTTTTGTTTCAATTTCTGTCTCCCACTTTATACCAAACAAAATACTGAGATTTATTTTAATCTCGGTCTCTTAGTCTCTGTCTCTCGGTTTCAGTCTTTTCGTCTCTATCTCTCTACCAAACTCTACCTTAAGGTTAACGATAAATGGTTGATCCATAATATTTGAATCTTAACTGCAGGTTGGCGTTCAAGATTTCAAGAATAAGTACGTATTATTGTTCATTTCAAGTATTGATGACAACTTTGAAAGTGAGATTCAACTACTAAAATCAATGAATGAGAAACTAAAGGAAGATCCAAAAGAGATACAAGGCTACAAGAAAGAGGACTTGAAGATTTTATGGATTCAATTAGTGGATGAGGGTGATGGAGATGAGAAACCAAGCAAAGTATCATTGGAGAATCTTGACAAAGGGTGGTATGTGGTAAAGGAATTTAAGTTCAAAACAGGTATAAGGTTGATGAGAGAGGTGTTGAAGTACAACAAGGAGAAGGCAATTATAATGCTCATAGGCCCTCAAGGCAAAGTAGAGAACCATGATGCAAAGCACACAATTTCTACATGGGGAATTGATGGATTCCCATTTAGAGCTTCTGATCACATTCGTCTTACAAAGCAATGGGACTGGTTTTGGAACCTACTCACCGATTTCAGTCCATCAATAATGGAATTGGTATGTGAATATTTGCACCTAAACATCTATAATTGTTTATGTTTTATCCTTCTTAGTCCCTTATTACTATCTATATATCCACCACCTCAACAATCTCACCCCTTAGAGGGAAGAGGGAAGTAGGGCTGGCAATTCATACCCTACTCGTGGGTATCCAACCCGATCCAACCCGTTCGGGTAGGGTAGGCTACCCGACCCGCTGCGGGTAGGGTAGGGTACGGTCTGGGTATGCCTGCGAGTAGGGTAGGGTACGGGTTTAGGGTGTATCATATCTTACCCTACCCACACCTCATATATAACACATATTTTATTAAAAATGAGAGCTGAACCCACAACCTCCTTTATGTAATGACTTACAATAAGTAAATAACCATTAAACTAGTTAGTTAATTTAGTAATTTAGAGCATTAATTTTTTATTTTTTATGTTATTAATATGTATAGAATTTGAAATGATTAAATTTTATATTTACTTTGAAAAAATTTGATATTTCTATAGGTAGGGTAGGGTAGGGTTTAGAACTTTAAGGTGCGGATAGAGTTATGATTAAGAGATTCTCAACCCGCGGGTAGAGTTAGGGTAGAGTCCAAACTCTACTCTACCCTACCCATTGCCAGCCCTAGAGAGAAACGCAATGGAGAAAAAAGAGGAAGAGGAAGATGTATAGAAAGAGAGAAAAGTGTTATGAGAGAGCGTTACAGTTATTTACAAACAAAATTTTGTCATAAAAATATACGTTATTGTTAGAGGAATGATAGAGAACCATCAGAATTTATCGTTTTGGATAAAGTATGTTATTGAATTACTAAACTAAATGAGCTAGATTAAATAAATGATTTTGTTAGATAGACAATGACTTTTATAAACAATGTGAATAATGGACTTTAAAATTAGTCCAATAAAGTAAAAACACATTACACCCCTACGAAAATCACAGAAATCACAAGTGGAAAAGAGAAGTTACTGTATGCATAACTGCATTGTTCACTAAACGAATTGTCTCTATACTTTTCCTTAAATAAATTCAGTTGATTCTGTCGGCTCCTAACATTTATCTTCTTGTTATTTACAAACAAATTTTATTTCACCTTATATCCGAAAATAATAATTTTTTTCCCATGAATTCAGATAGAGAAGGGCTGCTACCTGTTCATCTATGGTAGTACCAACAATAAGTGGATCCAGGATTTCACTACAGCTTTGGAGAACTTGAATGTAAGCATGAAATCACCAGAAACCACATCAATTGAGTGGTATCAATTTGGAAGGGAAAGCCCAAAGATTATACCATGCTTCTGGATCGCCATAGACAACTTACTACTCTCCACCAAGAAACAGAAGAAGAATGAAGAAAAAGAAGAAGAAAACTCTGTAACAAGAGAGATACAGAAGCTGCTGTTACTTAAACAAGACCCAAACGGATGGGTAGTTCTGAGTAAAGGGCGTCAGGTGAAGCTTCTTGGTGAAGGTGAAGCTATGCTTTACACAGTGAAAGCTTTTGATGCTTGGAAGAAGGGAAGATTGTATAGAGAAGTAAGCTTTGATTCTGGTTTTAAACATCACTATGAGCATGAGAGAAGCAAGCGTAAACAAAAATGTGCACATAGAGAATTTGTTAATTATCCCACGGATATTTTAGCTCATATTCCATGCCCTGTTAAGTGTGGACATGAAATGGAGGTAACTTCCGTTAACTATAAGTGTTGTCATGGACTTGAATCTAGCCATCATATTTAAACTTTTTTGTTTACACTTGTAATCATCTTTGTTATGTATTATGAATGTTGACAACTCCTATGTCTAATCATTTATGTGAATAAGGAATAAGTCATACAAAAATACTATTTTTATATTAAAATTAATTATTAATATATTTATGTATAAATATATGTAGTTTAATTTATTTTTAATATATATTTATATTTTATACTAATAGCTAATTTCAATAGCTGATTTTAGTGTACATATAATATAGTCATATATAATATCATATTGATTATTGAATAAGGAATAAATGATATCATATTGCACAGTTCCCCTTCTTGGGCACCGTTATGTGCCTTGAATGGATTATAGAAGGGGCTTATAAATAGGACTGGCAATTTGTATTCTATCTGTGAGTATCCAATTCGGTCCAATCTGTTCGGATAGGATAGGTTATTCGATTCGCGCAGGTAGGGTAGGGTACGGGACCCGTATCTCATATATAACACATATTTTATAAAAATTAGGTATATAGTAAAGGAAGTGAGAGTTGAACCTACAACCTTCCTTATGTAATGATTTACAATAAGTGAACAACTACTAAACTTAGTTAATTTGATAATTTAGAACATTAATTTTTTATTTTTTATGTTATTAATATGTATAAAATTCAAAATGATTGAATTTTATATTTACTTTAAAAAAATTTGATATTTCTGCGGATAGAATTGGATAAAGTAGGGTTTAGAATTTTAGGGTTAGGGTTGAGAGATTCTCAACCCGCGAATAAGATAAGATAGAATTTTAATAAAATTTTTAACTCGCGGATAATGTTAGAGTAAGGTCCAAACCCTACCCTACTCATTGTAGGTCCTACTTATAAAGGCTGAAAAACAGGTAATCGACCATGTTTGTGAATGGATCTGATTGGAACACATGCTAGTTTAACACGGATAGCAAGAACCCAACTTGTTGGGTATCTACAAGAAGAATCTTTTAAAGAAACATTACGACAAAGGAGAAAAAACAAGAAGCATTACAAGAACCTTTGATACACTTAACATAGCTGAAACTCCAAATAACATTTTATTAGTTGTTCACATGTCACTCAATGACATTATTATAAGTAGTTTAATTTAATCACTAAATTTTGTTAGACGAATCAAATTTTTAATATTTTTAAGTTTATTAATTTTTTTTTATTGTTCTCGTATTTGTGTAAAGACTACTTTAATTTATGATTTTTAATTTTAGAGACTAAATTAAATAGTTTAGCAAAATTCAGGGATTAAATCAAATCACTTGCAATCATAATATAATATCTCAATCATAATATAATATCTCAAAAGCACATTATAAGTAGTTTATCACTAACTGACATGCCATTATCCGAATATACATGGTCGAACCATGTTTTAACTAGTAACATTGATAGTCCATATTAGTATGCCATATCAATATGTCACATCGACATGCTGTAAAGAAAAATATTTGATGAATTAATGTCAGTCATAAATGCTAATTTTAGGAGCTAAATTGAAATTTTGAAAACCAATTTGAAGTGCAAATATAATTTTGTGAACCAATTTGAATATTAACTCAATAATTTTAGTAATTACTTTATTTCTAATAAGATGACAAATTAAAGATAATCAATGAGAATAACTTTATATTGAATACTTTTCGGATATTCAAAAAAAGATTATTAATGTATTAATAGTAGAAAATTTGTAAAACAAAGATTAGAAAAAATAATTTTAATTTTTTTTATTAAAATGAAGAAAAGTAAGAATTATGAAGATTGAATACATAACTCTAAACTTAAATGAGTTTATTAAAACTGAACCATTAAACAATATACAAGGGTAATATCATATAACAATCACTATATACAATATTAGTGATTCACCATAAAAAAACATAAGTTGCTGATAAAATTAAAAATTAGTTTAAGGGTAAATACCCTTTCCGGCCCCTGAACATTTTAAAGTGGGACATATCGCACCTTTATCATCCAGAAATCTCTACCCGATCCTCGACCAACGACATAAGTGAGCAAATCGACCCCTGTGACCGGTTGCTAACAGGTGACCTAGTTGACGTATCAGGTGGATGCTAAGGTGTCAACTGAATGTGCCACGTGTAAGTAAAATTTGTTGCAGGGACTCAAAACCCCCTCCCTGCAACTCAAACGGCGTCGTTTTGTTGGGTTAACATTTTCCCTCACTTTCGATGTACATTTACTGTAATCTCCCTCTTCTTTTCATTCATTCACTAAAAAGCCCTAACACTTCATCTTCCACCATTGTTTCCCTCCAGAACCTTTGCACGATGCTAGAACGGAAGTGTGGGATAATCGAATCTGCGACGAACGTGTGCATGGCATAGACGTTCACTGTGTGAGACGGCAATGAAAGGTTAGTTCAGATTTTTTATTTTCACATTGTGTTAGTTAAGAATATAGTTGTTTTCCATGCATGTCTATGCGGGGTGTGATGTGAGGAGCTTTACGTTCGAGATGATTAGTATGATTAATGGATAAAGTGGTTACGAAGAAATACTGTTTTTAATTAGGGTTTGTTAATGCTAGGGGTTGATAAATGTAGTGAGTAATCCGGGTAATGAAATTTGTATGTAGTGGTTATAGTGATGATAATGTTGGTGGCATTATTATGCATTACGGTAAAACTGTTTTTAAATGTTGCAGATGTCTGTGTTTGTGATCCCTGTGTTTAACCATGGCGGAAAGCTTGTTAGAGCTAATGGTAAGCTACATTACTTAGACGGGAAGGTAGAGAAGTTTTCTCCAATGGATATTGATTTCGTAAACAAGAAGGATTTGGAGGAACTTTTCAAGGGTTTGGGGTACTTGACATACAAACAAATCTACTGGCACGACCCAACTGTTATTGAGTTCGAGGATGGTCTGCATGTGCTCTATGATGATAAGGAGATCAACAATATGTGCGACTTCACTATGAGGCATAATCTAAAGGAGTTCCACCTTTACTTTGATCATGGAGTGGATATCCCTGATGTAACTAACGATGAGCCTGTGGAGGAGGAATGGGTATCTGAAGATGAGGATGTCTTGGCGGTGACAGATTCTTCAATATCTTCTTCCTCCTCCTACGATTCATACGAGAGTGCTGAAGATGAAGCTTACAAGCCCCCTCCTCCTGGGTATGAAACTGACAGTTCTGAGGAGGCTGTTGATGTACAAAGTAAAAAGAAGAAAAATGGGAAGTCTTGCTCACCTAACACCATGGCAAAGAGAAGGGCCTCCAGGAGATATACTGGTAAGAGGAGGATGAAGCATGTTCTGAATACAGAAAGGGAAAGTGGGCCTAGCAGTGGAGATTCATGGTTGGGCCAAGGCCCAGGTAGTGGAGGCTGTGTTGGGCCGGATCTGGGTAATATGGAAGGCCCAGCTAGTGAGGGAAATGTGGGGCAGAAAGGGGTTGCAAGTCAGGCTGGTGAGGAATTCCTTGATGGTGATGATATTATTTATGAGTATGAGTCTGAGGGTTTTGTGACTCCAGTTTCATCTGATGATGAGAGGGGCCCTTCTGGGCCAGAATTTAATGAGGGCAAAACATTTGGAGAGGTGCAGTTTAGACTAGGGATGCAGTTTGCAACTATGAAGCAATTTAAAAGGGCACTTAAGGATGTCTTTGTGCAAGATAAAAGGGATTGCATGTACCTAAAAAATGAGCCGGGGAGAGTTAGAGCAGCCTGTGCTGAGGAAGATTGTCCTTAGCTGATTTTTGTGTCGAAGAACTCGGTTACCAAGTCTTTTGAGGTCAAGACATTCCACAATGAGCACACATGTGGCCGGGATTATGGCAGCAACCTTGCTGATAAAAAATGGGTGGCTGAGAAATTGGGGCTGAGACTAAAAACGCAACCAAAGTTGACACCTAGGGAGGCAATGCAGCATATAAAGGAAGACTATAATGTTCAACTGAATCGGAAGATGATTACACAAGCAATAAAGCAAGCTAGGGAGACTGTGTTGGGCAGTGAAGGGGCTCAATTTGGGAAGCTTAGGGACTATCTGAATGAGATACACAAAAGCAATCCCGGGAGCATAGCACATATGAACACCTTACCCCAACCACAAGGGCCAAACTTGTTTCAAAGATTGTATATCAGTTTTGATGCTTGCAAAAAAGGCTTCAAGAATGGGTGCAGGCCTCTCATCGGTTTGGATGGGTGTTTTCTGAAGGGTTACTATGGAGGCCAATTGCTTTCTGCAGTGACCCAGGATACAAATAATCATGTCTTTGTGATCGCATTTGGTGTAACCAGGGTTGAGAACACTGATAATTGGAAATGGTTTCTGAACTGCCTTCAGGAGGATTTCGGGTCAAGCATGCTCTTTGGATGGCATTTGATGTCTGATCAACAGAAAGTAAGTTTCATAATTACTAGCTAGCATCATGTATTGTTAAGTGTTCTGTTAGATTAAATGTGTGATATCATATACTACAGGGTCTTGTTCGGGCAGTCCAAGAGGTGATGCCAAATGCATTTCATAGAAACTGTGTGCTGTATATGTGGAAAAACTGTGAAAAGAGGTTTAGGGACAAACAGGTTAAGGGTTGTGTTTGGGAAGCAGCTAGGAGCACAACTCCAGTTCAGTTCAAGGCTGCTATGGATAGGTTGAAAACTGTGAGTAATGGAGCTTGGGAGTACATGAGTAAGTTTGACCCTAAGGTATGGTGTAGGGCTTTTTTCAGTCACTATCCTAAGAACGCTGCTGTGACAAACAATATGTGTGAGTCTTGGAATGCAGTGATTGTGGAGGCTAGGGAGAAACCAATTCTGACACTGTGTGAGGAGTTACGGGTTCATATTATGAACAAAATGGCTAGACACAAGAGGATCCTAGGGGCATATAAAGGAAAGCTGGCTCCAGTACAACAAATGAAATTGGACAAATGGATTAAGCCAGAAATTCACAAGTGGAATGCTCAATGGTGTGGTGACAATGACAGGGTTGTGTTTGAGGTATCCAGGAATACACACAAGCTGGGGGTTAACCTGAAAAATCAAACATGCACATGTAACTTATGGCAGCTCACAGGTTAGGTGAAAGCATGTCAATCAGTTTCAATTTTTTTTGGCAATGTTGTTGAGCTATGACAGATGTTATAATTGCTAAATTCTGTAATGTAGGTGTACCTTGTGTTCATGCTGTTGCAGCCATATCCAGAGTGAGGGTAAAAGCAGCTGAAGACTTCGTGTCTCCATTTCTCACTATGGAGGCAATAAGGAAGACATATGACATCTGTATCAACTCTGTACCCAGTGAGGAGTTTTGGGAACCAACTGACCAACTGAAGGAAGATCCACCCAAAATAGTGAGACCTGTTGGTAGACCAGTTAAGAGGAGAAAGGAATCAGCTACCCCTCCAGCTCCAACTGATGGCAGCAAGGTTAGAAGGACCTTCCAGGTTACCTGTAGCAAAGGCGGAGAGGCTGGCCACTACTTCAAATGATGTAAGGGAGCACCAAAAAATCCTAACTGGCAACCAAAAAGGAGGAGAACTAATAAGGTATGGAATAATTTTTTCCACAATTTAGTTTTCTTTCTGCAGCCATGGAATACTACCAAAGTTAATTGAATTTTTAACTCATTGTTCAGGGTGGTACTTCTGGCCAATCTCAGAACAAACTCATGCATCAGAGGCCGAACCCTACTTTAGAGGAAATTAGGGTTAGATATCTGAATTTTACTTTGCTATACTTTTTGTTCTTTAGGTTTACTGGCTTCATTGGTTGTGTGTATGTTTGTTGCTGAATGGTTTGCCATATTATTGTTGTACTCCTGGAATAGGCTAAGCTAAAGAAGCATAAGAAAAAGATGCCCAAGAGGCCACATGCTCCACAAGAGGAAATGCCAATTTCTCAATCTGCCCCTACAGTGATATATGTTATAGTATACTATGCAGTCTAAGTTGTTTACTCATTTTTTTTCTTACTAACTGGATTATTTTGGATGTTGTTGAATAGCAATCTCAAGGTGAACCAGTCCAGCCAAGTCCTGTATCACCAGCCCAGACAAGACCTGCACCACCAGCCCAGCCAAGTCCTGCACCACTAGCCCAGACAAGGCCTGCACCAACAGCCCAGCCCACTCCTGCACCACCATCCCAGCCCAGTCCTGCACCACCAGCCCAGCCAAGTGCCAGACTCAGGCCCAAGCTGAAGACCTGTAGGCCACCAGGTCCTCTGTCTCCACAAACAAGCCACCAACCAGCATCTGCAGCAGAAAATCTTGAGGCCATCACCAAGGAAACAGTTGCTGCATCAAGTGGAGGAACCACTTCAGACTTATTGAAGTTCATTCCAACCCCAAATTTCAGGCCACCAAAGTAGACTTAGTTAACTAGGAATTTTAGACTATAAGACTTATCTGTTTGTCTTGCTGTTTATGTTTTCCTGGCTGCTGCACCAGAATTCTGAAAACTGCATATGTTTAGGGACATGTTTTTTTGGAAAACTACTTGGACTCACATAGTGTGTGAGTTTTATTTTGTAAACTTTGTCTGGTGTACCTTCTTTGTTACCGAGATGGAAACTTTACCTCACATGGCTTGGATTTGTGAAATGACAATGTTTAACCCTTGTGAAAAGGTTGCATTTTTACTATGTTTTCAATTTGGTTTACCATGATTCTGTCAATCAATTACACACAAATCATGAAATGCAGAAAATACTCATAACTGACTAAACAAACTCTATTCATCCAGGATCATAGTTCATTATAATTTCACATTCTTTTCTTTCACTACATCCAGACATTGAACCCATTACAAAACACTAAATTTACAATGTCAAAGGCATATTAACATTATGCAGCTGTTACTATACTACATCCCTTTCCTATTACAATGCCCAACAAGATCAACCCAAACACTTTCCATCTGCTAAGAGCACCACTGTTAATCTCATCGATTTTGACCTCATCCATCTTCTTCTCTATCTCTGCAATTTTTTCTTCCATCTTTTTTGTTGGGTCCGATACTGCCTCTTGTACCTCCTCATCAATACAAAAAGAGGCAACATACTCATCTAGCCAGGCAAAGTATTTGCAATGTCCTCTGTTGTTCTACATCAAACATGCATACTGTTCAGCTCCAACAAGTTACCAAAATAACGCAGCAACCCAAACAAAAATGATTTCCAAAAAATTTACCTTAAAATAGGAACAACCAAAGAAAAGCCTCCTAGGGTTTTTTGAAGTTCCAGATTCGAACAAAATGGCGTATGATCCGCAATTGCACACTGGAGAAACAAATTTCTTCTTTATCCTTCTCGACGCTCCTTTCAGAATGCTTCCATCGGCACTCATTCCACTGCCCCAACTCTCGTCACCCCCACCGCATCTTTTCTCGCGACTCCATGAAGCACCAGAATTTGCACTTGCCATGCCCACCGTTGCAGGTCCTCTCAGATAGCCAGAAGATGCAAACCCTAAACCTTTTCAATCATTCAATAATGGGGGAATTTTAACCCAACAAAACGATGCCGTTTGAGTTGCAGGGAGGGGGTTTTGAGTCCCTGCAACAAATTTTACTTACACGTGGCACATTCAGTTGACACCTCAGCATCCACCTGACACGTCAACCAGGTCACCTGTTAGCAACCGGTCACAGGGGTCGATTTGCTCACTTATGTCGTTGGTCGAGGATCGGGTAGAGATTTCTGAATGATAAAGGTGCGATATGTCCCACTTTAAAATGTTCAGGGGCCGGAAAGAGTATTTACCCTTAGTTTAATAATTGTAGATACTTTTTGGAATGTGATGCAATATGACATTTATTTGGCTATGATATCCAAGAAAAAGAACTATTTGTGATTAAACTTTCATTCCATGATTTACGTTACAATAAATCTTCTTATATGCCTAATATTGTTGAAAAGACAAAATATCACAAGTCTATGTTTTTAAGTTAAATGACAACTAAAAGGTCATATCTTCATACTTGAAATTCGACTTATGTTATTTTTAACAAAGTTTGTTTAACTTGAA
Organism: Arachis hypogaea; assembly: GCF_003086295.3. Taxonomy (NCBI): domain Eukaryota; kingdom Viridiplantae; phylum Streptophyta; class Magnoliopsida; order Fabales; family Fabaceae; genus Arachis; species Arachis hypogaea. The sequence continues at coordinate 1,155,009 of NC_092049.1, read as the reverse complement.
AGAAGATAATTCATAATTGAAAAGTTGACTTATGTACTTGCAAGTAATAATATGTTTATATTCAATTTTATTTTCATATATGTGTAATTATTTAAATTTGAAGTCTTCACAACATGTACTACGCATCTATTTTGTTTGGTTTGCTGATATTATAAAAAATATTTAGATGACTTTCAGCTATTATAATTTAGTACTATATAGACTATAAAACTTTATCATTGTCATCCACTTTATTAGAAAAAAATTCTATGTATATCGCTACAAGAAAAACGCTGAATATCGTCGGATTTAATGTCGAACATTAGCAGCGGATTTACCGACGAATTTATCGGCAAATTTGACAATAAATTCGTCAGGTAAAAAAGTTACCGTCGAATTTAATTTTTCGATGATAAATCCACCCGTAATAAATGTAGGGAAAAAGAAAAAATTGGCACGAGCATGACCGTCGGATTTACAGCAAAGCATGCAATACTGCGTTTTGGTCACTCGCAAAACATTACCGGCAGATTTATCCGTCAATAAATCCGATGGTAATCTTGCCCTAAATTCAAATCGCAGACCCTCCCTTCTCATTTTTGCATTACTCTCTCTCACTCCCACACACAGAGGCACAACGCCGCCCCCTTTTCCCCTGCCATTTCACTCTCACCTTGGTTCACCACCACCATATGCTCGCCTTCGTCGTCACGCCTCTCGCCGGATCCACCACATCGTGTGCTTGCAAATCGCGTCTCCTCCGGATACACTGCATCATATGCTCTTGCCAAATCCACCGCACGCTCGCGTCTCGTCGCATCGCCTCCGCTCATCGTCCAACACGTGCTCGTTGCTAGGTGTCTTGCTCCCTCTGTCTTGTATTCTGCTCATCCGCCATGATTGCACCCAATGCCTGGTGAGTGCTTGCGTCTCGCCACGCTGTGCAGTATCCCCATCCCTCGGTCGCCTCTCTTCTGCAGATGTTGCTGCATGCACTGCATTGCCTGACTCTGCAGCTGCAACAACAATAAACATGTAAGTTTTTCTTAGTTATTTTAATATTTTATATTTATTGTTAATAGTTGATTCATTGATTAGAATATGATTTATGAATCTGATTAGAATAGGCAAGAGGTTGATCTTAAAATGTTGAAATGTTATTGTTGCTAATTTTATTGTAGAATTAGGTTAGGAATTGGGTTTGCTGACTATGAATATGCTGATTTTGTTAATTGTTGAATTGGTTTATAAATTCTTTTTGCTGATAATGAACACGAATTAGTTGCTCTAGACTCGAGAAATTGAACAATATAATGAAATATGTAATTCAAATGCCAGTCCAAATGCTAGTACATCTTCTACTTTGTCAAAAGATAAGGATAATGAAGTGGTATGTATTATTTTCTATTTTGACTATCAGTGAAACTGTATATCTGAATGGTTATAATTAACTGCTTCTGTTATTTCACTCTTAGGAGTGGGATATCAGTTCTGATCCTCAAGACAAATATCTTATTGGCAGTAAAGTTCAGGCTGTTTGTAGCGAAGATGGAAAATGATATATTCAGCAATTAATTTCTTTTGATGCTTAAGTTGAGCGAGTTACTGAAGCTACAAAGCAGGCTATCAAACGGAAAATTGCACAGGCAGCAACTATCAATGTCCAATCATGAAGTTTACCGGCAAAGCTTCATTTAGAACCGGATGAGCCTAAGGATGTGGTAAGTTATTCAATAAGATTATCATTTTCTAATGTTTTCCTCTTATCTATAAAATTTATTAGTTTGATACATAGAATGCTTGCTACTGTATTTGACTAAACCTTTTTTACTATTTAGATAGTCTTAAGTTTGTCTCTTATTCTCTCTGCCACTTCTGATAATTATTTTTTGGATGACTACCCGATAGTCGTTCATGTCGTTGTGGCGACCGTGATGCTCCATCTTTCTCAGTCTCTACGCCTTCGTGGTTGCATCTTCCAATAGAGTCTAAGTATGATTTATTCATTCTATGTTTTGATTCCTTGTTTATTATGATTTTTAAAATTTTCAAGTCTTAAGATTTTTATTTATTGAATTCTATTTGTAAATTGTATTTACTTGGTGAAACTTGCAAATTCTTTGTCCTGGTTTCTTAGGATTTTTTTTAGTTTTGTTTGTAAATTCTTTTTATTTGCTGAAATTTGTTGTTATATATTAAGTTTTAAACACTTTTTTTTAAAAAATTTAAGTTTGCCGTCAAATTTACCGTCGATTAAATCTACCAGTAGTTATTAATTTAATTATTAATTAATAATATATTACCTTCGAATTTACCAAAAAAAAAAATCCGACGGTAAAATTACCAACGAAAATATTTCGACGGTAATTAGCGGCGGGCGAAAAAAATCGCCATTAAATCATTACCAACGGATTTCGATGGTAAACATATTACCGGCAGAATTTTTTGATAAATCCGCTGATAAATCCCCATCATTTTTCTTGTAGTGTATGTAGTTGCTTTATAAATATCTTGGAAGTGAGATTTTAAACAATATTTCTTTAAGAAGTTCTGAAAATTATTACAGCTCCTCTTGAATACTCAAAGAGGATGCGAATATTCCATGATACTTATAAGAACGTATATTTTACTCTTAAATTGTTACAAGATGATAGAAAATTCATGGATTTCATTAAAGAGTAAGCTCATAGACCTCAATATCATACATCAGGAGGTTGTTTACTATTCTACTATCTTCCAACAATATTTCAATACCAAAACACATCTAGAATAGCTGTTGACATGAGTTCTCAGATAATATTTTATATCAATGAGGAAAAATCCTAAATATGAAGGGTGAGTTTTATTAACTACTGATGAGATCCAAAAGCATGTTTAAAATTTCACAAAATAGAGTTTCTTCGTTGCAAGTATAGTCTAAACCAACAATTAACTCTCAATCAAAGTTTAATTCAAAGACGTCACAATCAACACAAAATAGTCGGGAATTTTTAATTTTTGGATCGTTCTCCCTAGGAATTGCAATAGAGTCCTCAATTATTGGCTATGAGGGAATGAGGGTTTGATGGCAAGAGGCAAGTAATGTAATAAGAAACCTCTTGGTAAGGATTGAGAGTTAAGGTTACCTATCCTAGCCATTGGCCATAAACATAGATTGGTTATGAAGAGTTAATCCTACTTAGTCAACCCTAACATCGAGGATAAGTCAAATAGGCATAATTGATCTCAATCTACAAGTCTTAACCAACTCACTAATTAGCTTAGTGAAAGACTAACGTTAGTGGAAACCAAATCAACTAACTACCCTAATATATCAATCAAGAATGGACATCAATGACTCAAAGTCACCAAAGTCCTCAATTCCAAGCAAAGAGTGTGAAAAACTACACTAAAACTAAGCCAAACATTTTATCAAACACTTGGTGTATATGAAAATAAAAGCATATTAAATTGCAATAATAATAAAATATAAAGCTACCAAATGCAAGAAAATAATAATAACAACTCAATTAAATAACAATAAATAAAGAAACATTAAATTGCATTAATAAAAATTCAAATTAACAAGAGTTGATCAACAATAAAATAACCAAATAAAAGAAATAACAAGTAAAACTAAAAGAAGTAAGATGTTAGAACAAGAAATAGTAAAGAAAACTAAATCAAGACAAGTATCAAAGCATCAATCTAAGAAAAATTTAAAACATGTCTAAACTAAAACATAATTGCTCTCCCTTTGTTCCCTATTGAATTAGGCTCAAAATAGCTTCAGAAATTAGTTGGATTGGGTTCTGGAGGCCCAAAAATCGCTGCCAGCGTTTTGTATTTAATGAAGTCACGTGTCAGGACTTGTGCGTACGCACACTTGCTGATTCTCTTCTCGTGCGTATGCATGACAGCATGAACTTCCGATCGTGGGTGCGCACGCATCATTGTTCATACGCACACTTGCTGAAAAGCTCCAAACTCTATTTCTTCATGAATTCTCCACTTTTGCATGCTTTTTATTCACTTTTCCAATCCATATTAGCCTTGTAAGCCTGAAATCACTCAACAAACACATCAAGACATCAAATGGAATTAAAGTGAATAAAATTTAGTAATTAAGGACCTAAAAAGCATGTTTTCACTTTTAGGCATAATTTAGGAAGAAATCATGAAACTATGCTATTTCAATGGATAAATGTGAGAAAAGTCAATGAAATTCATTCAATTAAAACAAATAAATACCATGAAATGTGGATTCATCAACTACATTGATAGAAAAATTTACTAAAATACCCTCATTTATATATAAAAGTTATAAGTTATCATCTTGAATATTTAATGTTTGTATTAGATTATGTTAAATGTGTTTGGAATTTTAGATTTTGTTACCTTAATAGTTATGTATTTTGTGTTAATATAATTTTTTTTTAATTTAAGGCATTATCCATAGAAGAGTTTAATTTAGGGTTTAGGGTTTAGAGTTCAGGTATCCGCCATTCCCGCATGAATAATTAAACATGGACCTATAACGAGGAGTGGACAAGATGGGTAAATGGAGGGGAGAAAGGGATATCTTCCCTACAGATTCCCATTGTCATCCCTAGCCATGATAATGAAAAGGTTCAAGAAAAGTTCATCTCATGTTAGATCATACTCAAATCAGTTTTAACATAAGAGTAAAATCAAATTAACTATTAGATTTAATGAATTTTATAAAACTTTTATTGTAATAACTACTATGTGTGTTTTCAATTTCTTTTAAAATATTTAATTTCTTTTATATATTTTCGTATATGATTCTGTACAGGTAAGGGTGGCAACACTATCCAAACCCGTGGGTATCCACCCCACCCCTATATGCTTGAGGTAGATAATTATCCACCTTCGCACTGGGACGGATTTTTAACAGAGCGGGTTCTTGGGCGGGGCGGGACAAGAGTCGGGTTTCGGTTAAACCCGCCCCGGTATATATAATATATATAAATATATATACTTTTATTGAGTTAAGTCTCAAAGTGGTATCTGAAGTTACACTCGATTTTCAAAGTAGTCCCTGAACTTAATAGTTACCTAATTTCATTCCTAAAGTTATACGTTGGGACCCACAATCGTCCTTCTAGCAATTTCCGTCCACTTGGCTCCACCGGAAAGCTGATCTGTATTCCTTCGTGACAGGCTGGCAAAGAGAAAATGATGTAGTATTGTTGTGGCGCGTAAATGGAAGAAAACGTCATTGTTTCTCTCTCAAGATCTCACTTCCTCAACGTTAAACTAACGTATTGCCTCTCCCTCTCAAAACACAACACAAACAGAGAGGTGTTTTCTTCTCCCCCTACCCTCATCAATGGCGTTTGTGCGATTACTGTGGCCGTAACAATTTGGAAGGTGGAGACTCCTCCGAACTCTAAGGATGAGTTGGAGGAGGTTGATTCAGATGAGGTCTTTCCTGTGTTCAGAGAAGGAGGAAGGTTTGGAGAACTTACGCTTGAGATTGGAATGACATTCACTATAAAGATGGAGTTTAAAGAGGATGTGTGTGAATATTGTATTCAGGAGGGTAGGAGAATTTAGTTTAAGAAGAATGATAATGTAAGAATGAAAGTTGTGTATAAGGATGAGAGCTGTGTTTTGCTGGTGTAGACTTCTAATAATACTGAGAATAATTGATGGCAGATCAAGACGTTCATGGATGACCACACCTGTGCAAGAGAGACTAAACGCAAATCGTTGCAGTTACAGCAATCACACAAACCCTATTGATGAGGGTAGGGGAGAAGAAAACAGCTCTGTTTGTGTTGTATTTTGCGAGAGGAAGGCAATACGTTAGTTTAACATTGAGGGATTGAGGTTTTGAGAGAGAAACGATATCGTTTTCTTCTATTTATGTGCCACAACAATACTACGTCGTTTTCTCTTTGCCAATGTGTTAGAGAGGAGTACAGATCAACTTTCCGATGGAGTCAGGTGCACGAAAATTGTTAGAAAGATGATTGTGGGTCCCGACGTATAACTTGAGGGATAAAATCGGATAACTATTAAGTTTAGATATTACTTTGAGGTTCGAGTGTAATTTCATAAACCACTTTAATACTTAACTCATATATGTAATATATATAAAATAATTAGTAAAATAATTAATAATATTATATCATATTTAATTTTTTACTTTAATTTATATTATATATGTAATGATGATTATATAAATTTTAAAATTTTATTTTATTTGTTGAATTTTAACAATTATAAAAGCAGGTAGGAATGAAACGGGTACTCGCAAGAACGGATTAGAATTTAATTTTTTATTACGCACAGATAAAAATGAGACGAATTTAATGCAAGTTATTATAAAACAGAACAAAGTCGAATAGGACAAAAATTCGTACCATGGCCACCTTACGTAGAGGACACGAGTATATGCTATCGCTAGCAAAAATTGACAAGCAAATTCATTATCTTCTCTCCATCCAGCTCGTCGTTAAGCTCAGTTCACAATAAATCCACTTTGGTTGCTTCAACTTCTGGTGGAAACTCAGGAACCTAACTGGTACTTGTTCAGTCTTCGCTCTCTATTTCTGTGTTCCTAATTATCCATATATTGTTCAAATAATGTTTCTTGTTAACATACCCCTTTTCTATAACTTAATTTGAACACCTTCCCAACTCATTTTGAATACTTTTGTAATTAGAATAATGGTCAAAATTCAGATTTTTTTACAATAAAAAATAGTAATTTAATTAATTGCCTAAAACCTCCATTAAAATCCGTTGTGGGGCATCAAGTTATTAAATATTTATAAATAAGACAAAAGCATGGAATGTTGATGATGTGTAGAGATCGAAGGAGGCATGGGTTGGAGATGTTGGTGTGTGGTTCTGGTTGTTGTTGTTGTTTTTCAACCCGTCATAGATTCTGCTTCTGCGAGCTCTATTGTTAAGAACCTACCTGGTTATGACGGCTATCTTCCATTCAACCTTGAAACCGGGTCAGTACTTATAATTTATTTTTCCTTTTTATTTCAAGTTTTTTTTTTTTACATAGGAGACTCGAACCCGCAACCTCTTAATTGAGTATGGAGAGTCTATGACATTTGAGCTATAACTCATTGGCTTTTTATTTCAAGTCATTATTTACAAATTCAGTGTGCTATTAATTAATGTTGTTATAGTTGTCCCTATTTTGCATACTTTTTCAAATTTTTTTTCCATATTTTTAGAATAAAAAATGTGAAAAAAAAAGAATATAATAAAAATAATAAATAATTCATTTTTAAAATATATAAAACAAATAATACAAATATTATTTCTAGGTGAGATGAACAAATTATATTTATGACAATATAGAAAATTAACAATAAGTTAAGTAGTTACATTTGGATTTTTTAAAATAAATATAAAATTTACACATATAGACAAAATTTTATGTTTTTTTAGGTTAGATTACCCAGTTAGTCCGTACACTTTTAGTGAAATTACAAATTGGTCCCTATATTTTAAAAATTTGTAATTAGGTCTCTAAAGAGAATTAAAATTTGTAATTTAGTCTTTCGGTCAAAAAGTGTTGATTTAACAGAATATTCTCAAAATATACTGAGAATATTCTATTAAAATAGAGAATATGCTGAGAATATTCTGTTAAATTAAATACTTTTTGAACGACGGAGACTAAATTGTAAATTTTAATTCTCTTTAGGGACCCAATTATAAACTTTTAAAGTGTAAGGATCAATTTGCAATTTCACTAAAAATATAAGAACCAACATAATTTAACATTTTTTTATCATCTATCTATTTTTTAGGAAGACCATTCCGTTATGTACTCATTTTGTGCACAGCATAGACGAGATAATATATAATAAAAAAAAACATAAATTTCTCTTAGCATATTTATATCTGTAAATTTTATATTTATTTTATTTATTTTTAAAAAAAATCCAAATGTATAACTACTTAACATATCGTCAATTTTCTGTATTGTCGTAAATATAATTTGTTGATTTCACCTAGAAATAATATTTGTATTACGTTCTTCACTTTAAACGTATCATGTAACAATCCATTTTTCAATAAACTGATTTTTGGTCTTTATACACTTTTTTTTTTGGGTAAGGTGGTCTTTATACACTTTAATTTGCAAAAATCTGCGTGATACGCTTTGCCCCAGATTAACGAGACGGATCCAAATTTACAATAAAAATATAATAATATAATAATAATAATAGTAAAATATTATTAAGAAATCAACAAGTTGGTCAAAAAGTAAAAAAGGTTATTTTAATCGTATAATTAGCGAGTTCAAAATTCAACCCACCATAAGAATTATCATCAGTATTCCTTTTTGAATAGTGTAAAAGAAATAGAATAGTCTAGAGAATATTCTAAATAAGTAGATATTATGATATCAGTATTATTTATATTGATATATTAAATATTTAATTCCAAAAAATAAAAATATGTGATAAAATGTATCTATATTTAGTAATTATGATACTAGTACATGCTAACTTTTTTTGGAAATTTATCTTGTGTGCAATAAAGATACGTGTTTTAAATTTTGACACCTTGACAATACAAATGAAATATAATTATTTTATTTTTTGTGCCAATAAAATATGTAATAAAAATGAAGAATATAATTATTTTTAAGCATGTATATATTCGTAAATATTATATTTATTTTATTTATAAATAAAAATTTTCTATTGTGATCCTATATTGTTTGATGCAAATTTTTTTTTTGTTAAAGAAATATTCTAGTCATTTTTTGAGCTAAAAAATTTGAATATGAAAGTAAGATGAGTGTTATACTTTAACGTGATAATTTTTGGTATTTTTTAAAATTATGGGAGGTGCATAAAAAATTTTAAAAATCGGTCCGAGTACAAAAATTAGACAGTCCGATTTTTGTACCTAAAAATCAGACGGTCTGATTTCTGTACCTCTTAAAAATCAGACGATCCGATTTATATTTCGTAAATTAAATCATCCCACATTTTAAAAAAATACAACAGTAGATCACAATTTAAAAAAATATCATTATTAACGCAATATTAAAAATAAAAATGTGCATTTTGTGTGTATAGATATGTAGGGGTTGGGGAAGACGAAGCTGTGCAATTATTTTACTTGTTTGTGGAATCCGAAAGAAATCCTTTATTTGATCCACTTCTGCTGTGGTTTGTTGGAGGTCCTGGTTGCTCTGCACTTTCTGCATTCTTTTTCGAAAATGGTAAGTCACTTGGATTAAATTAATATTTTTGTACCTAATCAAATCATAAGAATATAAATTTTAAAGATTGTGTCAATTTTATTTTAATATTATAGATTATAATACATAAAATTTATAGAATTAAATTATTTTTTAAAAAAGTTATACGAGATAAAAGTTCAATCATTTAGAAGATTAAAGTTTTTGTATATAAAAAATTAAATAATAAATTTTTAAATGATTATTTTAATATAAAAGAAATTAATTTTTTATTAATAATTAATTTTAATATTCGTTATCTTATACTCGAAAGAATTTAGTTATTAATTTTTTGAATTTAATTAGGTGTTAAGTTTATTATACAAACAAAAATAATTAATTTTTATACTTGTTATTTAAAAATTAATATTTTTTTCTCTATATAATAAATTTTTTTTGGATATAAAAACATCCGACATAAAATTTTTTAGGGACTTATTTGGATATATACTCTTAAAATTAAATAAAAGAAAATCACTTTACTTTTTATTCAATTTCTCAATGCAATAAGAGAGGGATTCGGTTAATCTCACACTTGTCCATACTGTGCTGAGACCAAAAGAGCTTTTTTACTCCTCTAATCTCTCTATTTTTCTCCCTCTTTGTCGCTTATAATAATTTAAGAGGTATTTATACAACCTCATATTAGGTTAACGATAAAAATTCTAGAGAAAAATCTAAAATAGCCCCTATGAATTACCTCAAAAGATAACGAGGTCCTTGACAAAAAAAAATATCCAACGGATAAAGTATATTTTTTGTCCCTGAAGTTTGACAAAAGTTTCAAAAATACCCCTAAGTTTTATTTCGTTTCAATTTTGTCCTAAAAGTTTTCGATTTGCATCAAATATATCCCTGATGGCTAATTTTTCAAACAATTTGAGACCGATTCAACAACAATTTCATAAGAATAATCCCTCAGTACAAGCAAATCAAGCATAATTTTCATGCATTATTGTTAGATTGATCTTAAATTTTTTGAAAATTTAGCCGTTGAGGGTATATTTGATGCAAATCGAAAACTTTTAGGACAAAATTGAAACAAAATAAAACTTAGGGATATTTTTGAAACTTTTATCAAACTTCAAGGACAAAAAATATACTTTACCCATATCCAACCTGCTCCTGAGATTTATTTTTATGGGACTGATTAGCCCCTTTGCCAAAAAAAAAAAAGATCAGGACCAGATTGGGTGTTTTATTTTTTTGGGGACCTCGTTGTCCTTTTGAGATAATTGTCAGGAATCGAATAGAGTATTCACTCAAAATTCTAAATCCACTAACATAAAATCTAATATATTAACTGAATAAATAAAATAAAAATACGTAAAATTAAATTGAATATTTTAACACTTAAAAATATAAACTAATACCTATAAAATAATACTTATATTCTCTTGTCACGATCAAGAAGGAAGAGAGAGAGAGAAAAAAGTTAAAAACATTATGAAAATTTTCCATATATCAAAATACAAGAAATTCTAGAAAAAATTATCGTGATAAACTATTAAAATCATCTTTTTTTTAATGAAAATATTGATATCGAAATAATTATAAATGTATCTCATTTATACCCCCAACAAAATAAATATTTGAAAACTTATCTAAAATACGTGAGCTAATTAACTTGCTAATAGGTTAACCATTTGCAGGACCTCTAAGAATGGATCAAAATTTCAGTGGAAATATCCCAAAACTTGAGCTGAACCCATACTCATGGACCCATATGTTGAGCATGTTATACATAGATATCCCAGTGGGCACTGGATTTTCTTACTCAAAAACGCAACAAGGTTACTATAGCAGTGACACATTATGGGTTGAGCATACCTATGCTTTTCTACAAAAGGTGAAGAATTCTTATACTTTGATACTTCATAAGATAATTTGGCATCTATTTATAGCAGAATACGTTCATATGGCAGGATCATTAATAGTTTACTGTAGCTACCATGTTTTAGAAAAAAAAAATTTTTTTGGCTCTAATATTTTAAAGAGAAAAATCCAAATCAACCCCTGATAATTACCTTGAAAGACAACGAGGTCTCTGAAAAAAAAAAATCCAACCGGTCCCTGACAAAAAAAAAAAAAATCCGACCCGACCCCTGACAATTACTTCGAAAGGGCAACGAGGCTCCTGTGCAAAAAAAATCAATGTTATTTTTTTGGCACAGGGACTAATCAGTCCCAAAAAAATTATTAGGGACCGGATTGGGTGTTTTTTTTTTTCTTGGGAGCCTCGTTGTCCTTTCGAGATAATTGTCAGGGACCGGATGGGGTATTCACTCTATTTTTAAAATTTTTTAAAATCATTCCTAATATTTAGAGCTTGTTTGGGTGAGCTTCTAAGAAAAGATCTTTTGTTGAGTTATCTTTTTTTAAAAGATCTTATAGAAAAGTAAAAGTAATTTTATGTTTGGGTATCTCATGCAAAAAGATCTTTTTATCTATCAATTATGTTTAGGTATAACGATATAAAAGTACTTTTTTGTTTATTTATTAGATGAAAAACATCTTTTTTTAAGTGAAAAAGATCTTTTAAAAAAAGATGTAAATTACAGCTTCTCAAAAAAGATCTTTTTTTTATTTTTCTAATACTTTTACTTTTACTACTAGAAATTTGCCAAACACGCTAAAAAATAAAAAAATATCTTTTTTCATTAAAAATTTTTTTTTTATCAAAATAATGACACCCAAACAAGCACTTAATTTGATCAAATTTGATCCTTAACAATTTTATTTCTATCATTAATTTTTTGATCATCAATAATTAATATTTTTTTCTCCTAAAGTTATCTCTAACCACTTATTCTAACTCAATTTTAAACACCATCCAAATCCAAATCCAAACCTCTCAAATTCCATTCACAACCCACCAAAATCCCATTTCTTTTCCGCTACCATAAAAAATGAGGCTGTGGTAATAATAGTGGAAAAAGAGGCAATGGATGGTGAATGGTGAACAGAAAGGTGTGGCTGACGTCGTGGAGGGATTGGCGATTGTAGGGTGACTGGAAAAGGGAGGGCTTGGAGTTTTGTAGAGAGGGTTTTGGATTTGAGTTTGGTTAGGGTTTACCGGTTTAGGATTAGGTGGAAACTCAGGTGCAGTCGACTTTATGTGAAGTTGATATTTGAGAGCCGTTAAATGAAAATTTAGTCAAATCAGTCAAATCATCTAACGGCTCTCAGGTATCAACTTCACGTGAAATCGATTACACCTGAGTTTCCACCTTAGGATTATGGTTGAATGGAAAGTTAAAGATAAATATAAAACAGAAAAAAAAAAAACTACTTACTGATCATAAAAAATTAACGGTAAACATAAAATTAAAACTTATTTAAAATATTAAAAATAAAATTTAATCATCTTAAATATTAAAGATAATTTTATAAAAAAAAATTAATTAATAAAATATAAAATTTATAAAAATGTGTAATATGTAAAAAATTACTATTTTAAATAAACGTTACACATCTCGAGTATATAATTTCAAAAACTAATAAAAACATAAGACGGTACTATGTATCCGAGATATGATATAATTAGAGAAAAAAAAAAGAAACTATTTGCATTCGAGATATGACACAATTGAGTTATTGTACATAAATCGAGTGTTACTCGATATATGATTAGTTAAAAATTGAGGCTAGTGTGTAAAAGATATGTGTATAATTATTTAGGTATTTTTACATTCTAGATAATTACATAAAAAAAATCTATATAAGAATTTATTTGGCTCAATCATTAATTACACTACATTCATCTCCCTACTCTATTCTCTTTATCTTTTTTTTTTTATACACATGGCTAATAATAATTTTTTTATGTGTGGTAGTTTATCCCAATAGAATAATAAAAAATAGTGAGAAATGAGTGATATTTGAATGCAGTTTTCTTATGATGTTACGTATTTGCTGTGTTGATATTCTAGATACACTAAAGAATGTCATATTGAGGAGGACAATAAATTTCAAAGAAATTGAGAGAATTGCATATAGATTTTTATCAACGCTGCCGAATGAAGGGTTTATTAAAATGACATTTTGTGTCGAAGATAACCAGCATGTTCAACATATATGCTAGACTAATGCCGCAACACTAGTGGTATGCCACAGTTCGTGATGTAGGTGGCGGTTGTGGACCGTCCCCTTCGGTCCCGCAGGAAGTCCTGGTAGCAACAAGACTTATTCACTTTGCTAAACCTTGAGATAGTGTCTAAGAAGATGAGAGTGAGTCTGATTCGGATTACGTTGCTAAAACTGGGTCATGTAACGAGAATTATTCTTCTGAGGAGTATGTGACAGAGACTCCAATTAGTGGAGGTGCTCGGTCTTTTCTTCCTCTTTCTTTTGCCATTCAACAATTATCAGAAATTCCAAACCATTATCAGACTCTTAATTTAGATGCAATACTACTAGATGATCTTTTTAACATTGGAGAAGAGAAAGATTACAACGTGGATGGCGGCATGAAATTTTGGGTAGGTCATAAGTTTAGGGATATAAATCTTTTCATGGCACTAAAAACCTTTTGAATGCTGAATACAAAATTTTGGAGTCAGATAGGCTAAAATACCATTGTCGATGAAAACAATTTTCTGCTGGGTGTTGATGAAGTCTTCATGTAGCACTTCAGCAAAATTCGAACTACTGCCCCATGTAAAATATGTAAAACCCTGTTTCTAAGTCAGGTCATTCTCAAACTAAAAGTCTGCTTCTTGTCCTCTAGTTGTTGGAAATTTTTAGTGCAATTCTCGATCGGTTCACTATCTGTGTACGTAAACCAAGATGGTAAGCAATATCGTAGAGCATAATGATGACCTAACTCTATGTAAAGTAGAAATTGTGGGTCTCGGGCTCCTATACTGCTCAATAAATGCAAAAAATAAAACATTGTCAAATATAAAATCGTTTAGTTTTACTGTGTTTTCGAATCCAATCTCCCTAACGTAAAGTAGTGAGATGTTTAATGAGGAATAGACAGTGTCATACAACGTGACAAGAGAAACTAGACCACTATAAAAAAAAGTAATGATTAGTGTTTTTATATTGGCGTATAAGAATACTAGCAATAACTAATTATATAGATTAACCATAATGTAATTAACAATACTAGCAATAACTAATTATACAGATTAACCATAATATAATTAAATATTAGAATTATGTAAACAAATAATTTCGTTAAAAAGTATTCTATTTTTTATGAATTACAACATTAATATTAATTAATAATATCCTAATATAATTAAGTACTCTGTTAAATAAGAACTTCATGTAAATTTTAAAAATCAATTAATCATATTCTAATGTTTTCTTCTAACTAATTATCTTCTAAATAGTTTCATAATTTAATTAAAAAATCTATTTTATGAATATAATCATAAAACAACATTTATATTAATTAGCAATATCCTAAGTATTCGATAAAAAAAAAGGAACTTAATGTAGTTTTAAAAAATTAATTATTCATCTTTTAACATTCTATATTAACTAATAGTCTTCTGACTAATTAAGTCCAACAATCCTAATTAATTAAATCAAAATAATCTAACATGTCAATATTTTAACATGTCCTTAGATCGAATTATCATAAAATGTCAACTAAAACGAAGTAAATCAAAATATGTAAACTAATTAATTACTTAATATAAAAGAGATAGAATCCAACCTTAAAATCTAATGTCCAGGCTACATGCCACGTTGCATTCAGCCGATTAATATCTCTGTCACTCACGTATCTTCAACGATCCTATGTGCTTTTAGAATTAAACTATAGGTGTAATCAAGTTTCGAAAACTTTAAAAACTTAGCAAATGATTGTTGATCTCGGTTGCACCAACTATATATAACCTCTTATGTATATCTTGAGTATTGAAATTTCATTTTCGTTATGAACGTATTTTGAGTATTATCCACCTGATTTGTTATTTATATTATATTACGGGATTATGATTATCTCTCGTAGTGGTCGAGCATAAATTTGTAGGATCGAAGTTGCGGCTGATTTTCTTACTTTCGGTCGACATCTCCACAAAGGTGGTGTGTACCTACAATAGACTCTAACGCTCAAATTAGTATAACCTAGAAGGTATAGAGACTAGAGTTAGAAAAAATACCTTGCGTGTTTTCTCAAGTCCTATATTTTTATTATTTTGAAGGAAAATCTAAAAAAATCTGTGCCAAATATACGTGGGATCTCGTCTGGATATTTTTTTTCGGTTGAGGGTCGGGGTCCTAAGACCCAAAACTAATCAGCAGAGATAGAAATTAATCGGGGTAATGATACCCCTCTAATGTCCTCATCTAAATATTGCCTAATACTTGAAGGAGGCAAATCAAGAAATATTAGCCCAAAGTCACAAAGCAAACTCTCCTTGGCCAAACGATCTGCTACTCTGTTGCCTTCTCAGTAGGTGTACTTGAGCATAACATTCCAATCTTGTCTTAGCAGTGCACCAATAAGTCGTACTAATTTTTCTGGATGTTTGCTTCTTTTCCATTCTTAGCTGATCACTGTATAAGTTGCTAGGGAGTCTAACTCGACTAGAATCTTCTTCAAACCCAAACGCCAGCCTATTCTAAGGCCATGAAACACTGCCCAGAGTTCTGCTTGAAAGGCTGAGCAACACCCAAGATTGACCATATACCCTGCAATCCAAACTCCCTCTTCGCTTCTAAATAACCCTCCACAACCTGCATGTCCTGAATTTCCCAATGAGGCTCCATCTGTGTTAAGTTTTATCCACCCACTTGGAGGGGGTGTCCAAGCTATTTGAGCTTCTACTCTCCTTCTTGTGCTCCCTATCATGAAACTGGCTTTGTTGAAAGCTGTGGTTATTTCATGGGCATATGAAAGGATATTGAAAGAAGCATTCTGAGGCCTTTTAAATGGTGGAGAAAATATTTCTCTGTTTCTCCATTTCCAAATTATCCAAGTGGTTGTCATGAAGATTGTCAACCACTTGATTTGGCTATTTTGTCCAATTTCTGCTACTAAATTCTAACAAAACCAGACATCGAAGGGAGCTCTAAAAAAATAACACAACTTTGAGGGATGAATGAGTTGCGTCCAAAGCTTAAACGTTGCAGGACAGTCACGGATCACATGCTCCATCGTCTCGGGAACACCCGCACACCGATGACAATCTGGAGGAGAGCCAAAGAGTCTTGCCCTCCTAGTTGAAATCATAATTCTCTTATGGGCAGCCAACCAATTAAATATTTTGATTCGTTGAGGTCTCGACCATTTCCAAATCAGGTTCCATGTTACATCTACAACACCAGGTCGATTTGCTATAGCGTGATATGCACTAGCCACAGTGAAGTCTCCATCTTGTATCAAATCTCAAAAAATTCTGTCTGCCTCCAACACATTATTTGGGGCTGGTATGGCTATAATTTTGTTCAGATCTGCTTGAGGTAAGAAGACCCGAAGCCTGTCCAGATCCCAATCTCCATCACTATTCACATGATTAACCACTATAGTTTCTTTCTTCATTGCATAAGGATGCAATTGCCCTTTCTTCCAAAGGTAGCCAGTTTCTCATGCACTTATCGCCCCAAAAGTTTATGCTTTCTCCATTTCCTACGTTGAACACTATATGCTGTCTAAATTGCTCCCATGACTTAGTCAGATCTTTTCAAAGCAGAGAATTCGTTGCTGTCACAGGAAATTCATTGAGAAGGTTCTTACCCCTTCCATACTTACTATATAAAACATCAATCCAGAGCTCATATTGTTCATTAATTAATCTCCAAAGAATCTTGCACATAAAGGCTTCATTCATGTGGGTGAGTTTGTGAAAGCCTAGGCCTCCTTCACACTTCGGCTTGCACAGAGTGTTCCAACTCACAGCGTGAATTTTACGAGCATTTTGACCCTCTTTCCAAATAAATTTTCGTTGAAGTTTTTCACCCTCATGTATGATTCCTTTGGGTATTCTTGAGTGCATCATGTCGAAATTGAGTATTGGAGGCAGCACCGTTTGCGCTAAAGTTAACCTACCTGCAAAGGATAGGCAGCTAGCTTTTCATCCCCCCAGCTTGCTGTTGACTCTTTCTAGGACATGCTTATGGTTATCTCTGGCTCTTCCCTTGCTTTGGATCAGAGCACCTAAGTATCTTCCAATACATTTGGCTTCCTTGTAGTCACTCATGTCACACAATCTGCTCCTCATGTTATTTTCCACCTTGCTGGAAAAAAAAGATGGAAGTCTTGTTGGTATTTATTTTGAGCCTTGATGCTTCACCAAAAAGCCTAAGAGTGTCCAAAATCATATGCATTTGAGCACTGTTCGCTTCCGCAAATAAAAGAAGATCATCAGCAAAAAGAAGATGTGAGATGTAAGGACCATTTCTCTTCGCCTTCATTGGACACCAATCACCATTCCTCACCCTATCCTCTATTAAATGGGATAGCTTGTCCATAGCTATAACAAAGAGATAGAGTGAAATTGGGTCCCCTTGCCTAATTCCCCGAGAAGGGTTGAACTGATCTGTTTTGCACCCATTCCAAAGAAGGCTGTATGATACTAACCTCACACAAGACATAATGATTCTGCACATCTGATTTGGGATATTGAATTCTATTAAGCAGTTTTCAATAAAACTCCAATTAAGCCGGTCATAAGCTTTCTCAAAGTCTATCTTGATGGCCATAAATTGCTTTCTTCCTTTCATCCGTCTCATGGAGTGCACCATCTCCTTAGCTATAATTATGTTATCATGAATTATCCTTCCCGAAATAAAACTGGATTGGTTCGGAGCTATTCTTCCTTGGAGGGTAGGTTTGATTCTTTCCACGAAAATTTTTGTGAGGCATTTATACACCACATTGCACAACGCAATTGGTCTGAATTGGGTGAGGAATTCCGGTTGTTTGCTCTTTGGAATGAGAGCTATTAAAGTGTTGTTGACCCCTGAATCAGAGTGGGATCCCTCCATAGGCTTTGAATAAACTGAACAAAAGAATTTCCAACCGTTTTCCAATGCTCCTTGAAGAAAAGGGCTGGAAATCCATCTTCCCCAGGTGCCTTTAAAGATCCAATGCCAAATAAGGCTCCTTTAATTTCATCATACGTCAAGGACTTTAACATATTTCTTCCATGCACCTCATCCATTGGTGAATATGAAAGATTAGTAGAAAGAGGGGACCTCCCAAAGTTATCCTCCTTATACAGATCAATAAAAAATTTGCAAGCAGCGCCTTTTAAAACATCTTGATTGTCACACAAAACACCATTTGCAATTCTAAGTTTGAGAATTTTATTTCTTCTTCGCCTCACAAGAGTTTTTGTGTGGTAAAACTTGGTGTTTCTGTCTCCTTCAACCAGCCACTGTTATCTCGACTTCTGCATCCAAAAGACTTCTTCTCTATTCAGAATCTCCTCTAGTTCTCCTTCCAGTCTTTGCTCCAAGTTTTCTAAGAAAGAATTTATGCCATAGTTGGGAGATTTTTGAATACCCGCAATTCGATTTAATAATCTCCTTTTTCCTTAAAAATGTGGCCAAATTTTTCTTTATTCCATATCTATAGCTCATCAGACAACATACATAAGGCTTGGGGCGTCGGGATGGCATTTTCCCACATCTTATTAATGAAATCAGCAAACTCTGGGTGTGTTTTCCATATTGCTTCAAACCTGAAAGGTTTAACACCTTTATCAGTTTGGGAAGGCTTCAAATTAACCAACAGGGGATGATGATCGGAGTTGACTCTAGGAAGAACTGAAACATAGGCTTATGGGAAGAGAGTTCTCCATTGTGCATTTGCAAGTGCTCTATCTAATCTCTTAAAAACCCTGTCCATGCCTTCTCTGACTCCCCCTTTTCACGTAAATTTGGAGCCAACAAATCCCAAATCCAAAAGCTGACAATCGTTGATCCATCTCTTGAAACGATTACAAGCATGTCTGTTTACAACAGTTCCACCTTTTTTTTCTGTGGTCTCCGCTATTTCGTTAAAATCCCCTACCAACATCCAGGGACCAACTATATTAGCATCCATTTCAGAAATTTTATTTTTAAAAATTCTCCTTGTATCCTCCTGAGGGCTAGCATAAACTGCAGAAAGCGACCATCTACCTTTTTCACTGTCAATAATTTCCAATTGAACAAATTGTGGGTGGGAGCATACAATACTAATATCTAAATTGGCATTTTTCCAAAGGGCCCATATTCCCCCAACAAAACCCATAGCTTCTTCTCTATGAGAGAAAGAAAACCCAACTCTTTAACAACATTTTCCGCTTTCTGACCACTACACTTAGTTTCATACAGAAGCACAATGTCTGGCTTATATTGCCTGCAAAGCTCTTTCAACGTGTTTATAGTGGCTTTGTTGGCCACTCCTCTAATATTCCATGATAATAAAATCATAAATAAATAGAAACAAAAAGAGGAAACATCACCGCTTAAGAAGACAAAGGCTCCCTAGACACACTGCATGTCCTCCTCCCTTAGAGGGATTCCTTCCTGGATCTGGTCAACTCTCATCTCTTCTTTTTCTTCATATTTTTTCATCGCCTGGATTAATATTTCTGTCTCCATTGACCCGAAGTCTGGAGGTTTTGGGTCAGGTGGATCCACACCAGTGACAGGAACTTCTTGGGAGAAGTTTGGACTAATCGAGTTTTAAGAAACCCAATTTTCTTGGTGTCTATTCACTTGATTCTCGATGCACATGTGGTCTCATTCATAAAGAGTTGTGGGGTGGATTGTGTTTGGCTAACTTGGGAAGAAAGAAGCTTTGTATGGACAGGTTGGTGACACTGGTTGGACTGAGTAGATTGAGCATTTTGTTGGATTTGTGTGGACATGTGGGTTTTGTCAGATAGGAGGCTTTTGGGGTCAACATTCATTGGGCTTCCATTAGCAGTAGAATTTTTTGAGGTTAACAGACTAGATGGGCCATCTTGTTTTTTTGGAGCGCTAGCAAAAATGGGCTTGGGAGTGGCTGACAGGGTCTTATTGTGGCTCTTTTTTTGCTGTGTGAAAATTTTACTCTTGTCTTTACCTGTAGGTGTGGCATTGGCAATAGAAGCTTCCACAATTTCATAACCCTGCTGCACATTAGATTCCCCATTCACCAACACGGCAAATTTCGAAGGAATTCCCCCTCGACAATTGCATTTTCCTTTCCTTTTTCACCTTCACCACTACTTGTACATTCACCTCCTCCCCTTGCAGGTTTCTTGCCACGCATTGTCCTTTGTACCAGCATCCATGGACCATAATTATCCTCAGATTCTTGTATGACCTCTTTACCCTTGTGATTTTCTGGAATTCCTTTATTGTCCCTTTCTTCCTCCTCCCTTACAGCTGACTGAAGATTTTTCCTCTGCTCAATCTCCTTCTTCCTCAATTCCGAGCATTCTGATTTTACATGGCCAATTCTTCCACAGTGAAAACAAACCTGATGAATTTCTTCATATTCCACATTGTAACTAACCTCGTTAATTTGGTATTGAGAGATCAAGGGTTTCTCCATCTCCACCTCTACACACAGCCGTGCAAATCTGCCCCTTGCTACCTGAGCAGTGTTCACATCCACTTTCAGAGTTCTTCACACAATATTTCCTATCTTTTCCAAAATTCTTCTATTGTAATACTCAATAGCTAGACCAGGAAGGCGGATCCAAGCTGCAATTTTTTCAATGGAAGTAAGAAAAGGATTGAATTCTGGCTGCCATAACCGAATAGTTAAATAGTGGTCAAAGATTTTCCATGGCCCCTCAGTAATAGCAAAATCTAGGTCCTCAAAGTTATAAAAATGAACCAAAAAAAAAATCATTGCCTAAATCAATCACATCCAAGCTTCCTTGTTTACCCCACATTGCTTCTAATATGCGTTTCAAAACAGGCAAGGAGATTTTTCTTCCCAACAGTTTCACTATCAAAGAGTCCCACCAATGGCTCCTGAGTTCTCTCTGCATGTCTTCTCCAATAATCAAATTGTATATACCTTCCGTTATTTTCTCAACTCTGACCTCATTCTCTTCATCCTCCGAGTCTGACTCTGTTACCTTTTCTTTAGCTTTCTTTCCCTCCTCATCAATCCTCTTAGTAGCGCTACCGTTCCTCACAATTGTCGCAAAGGATGGGGCTCCTCCCAGTGCACCAAAACCATGCCGCTGGCCGTCTGTAACTGGTTGTGGGCTGCACACCACCACTTCCACACCGTCTTCTGTCTCTTCTGCCTCCATCCATTCCTCCACTCTAGGAACATTGGCCATGTCTCCTGAGTATTCATCTCCTTTCTCTGACTTTCTCACCTTCTTTCCTGATCTATGTAGAATCTCGCCTTCCTTCCGCATTCTCTCCCTTGGGTCATGTCGACGGGAGGCCCCTCCTCGGACGAAGCCACCATGCATGGCTGCTTCACTTTCGCACGGAGACACAGGAAATCCCTAGGCTTTTCTGAGAGAAAACAAAAATTTTTTTTTACGGAAACCTTATATGATTCAGAGTATGTTCTTTATGGACCAACATACCTCTAAGTGAAGTATTCTTGGGCCGGCTATTACATCGAGCCCAATCTAAGGGGGTTGGTCCATAACAAAAAATAAAAAATTTCATCCATATTTTTGGTTAAAAAGTTGTTTTACATTTGTTTCCAAACATGCTCTTAATTATGATGCATTGTAGAAAATGATAGGTTTCAATTTCTAATGCAGTGGTTTATTGATCATCCAAAGTTCAACTCAAATCCATTTTACGTTGGTGGTGGCTCGTATTCAGGATATCCTACTGCTCCTCTCGTTCAAAAATTATATGATGGTAAATAGGGTGGATGCTAAATTTTGAGCAGCTATTTTAATTTATTTGATTGCATAAATTTGGTCCGAAACTCGGTTTGATTTTTTCAATTTTTCTGAATTCGCAGGTTACGTAGCAGGTCGTGTACCACGCATTAATATCAAAGTACAATATTCCAATAAATTCAACACATTTTTCATATTTAATTTTATTCTTTGTCTGCCAATGAGTTATACTTCAAATGGCATAATTTTTCCATATTCAATTAAGAAGTTGTGGGCTTGAGTTTCTTATCTTTGGTAAAAAAATTTACTCTTTGTCTAGATTTTTCACTCAAAGCTGTATATATAATTTTTTGAGAAAAACTCAAAATAGCCCCTGACAATTACCTCAAAAGACAACGAGGTCCTTGACAAAAAAAAATTCTAATTCGGCTCCTGACAATTACCTCGAAAGGACAACGAGGCCCCTGTACAAAAAAAAATCAATATTGTTTTTTTGGCACAAGAGTTAATCAATCCCAAAAAAATATATCAGAGCCAGATTGGATGTTTTTTTTCTTAAAAATTTCGTTATCCTTTCGAGATAATTGTCAGGAATCAAATGAGATATTCACTCTGATTTTTTACTTAAATACACTTTTGGTCTTTCTTTTTTTTATTTTAGTTTTCATAAGTTTTTATTTTGATTTTGGTCCAACAAAATTTACCAGGGTTATGTGATTGCAAGCCCAGGGGTGGACGCATATGAGAGCGAGAACACGAAAGTGTTGTATGCATACCAGATGTCTCTCATACCAGAATCACTCTATCAGGTAATTTAAAATTCACCCAAATATTTGATAACCAAAATATATTAATAAAAAATAATCACAATTTATCGTTTTTAATATTTATAATTGTTATAATAATTATAAATATTAAATAAAATAAGTTATAATTTTTTTTTGTCTTTTTAACGTTATCGTTAAATTCATGACTTCTTTATTTGCTGATTTTGTGGCTTCATCACGTTTCTTTCCTTTTTTTTCTTAAATACAGTCGATAAAAGAACATTGTGGTGGTAATTATGTAAATATTGATCCAGAAGACACAAAGTGTGTTTCAGATTATGAAGCTTATTCCGAGGTTAGTACGATATGTAACAACGAGTACATACATTATATTTTTTTCTTTAAATTAAAAAAAAAAACTTAAAATTATTCGTAATATTTTATTTAATTTTATTCCCATAATTAAGAGAAAAAATTATCTGTGCAACTTATATATTTAATCTGTATCTTATATGAATTTTACGAATAATATCTAATTTATTAATCTATTTCAGAACGGAGACTAGGGTTGGGAAAGTGGGACAATGGCCTCTTCCAAATTAAAAATTTTAATATATAAATGTCATTAATTTTTATTTTAGTCTCTTTTAATTTTAATTTTTTTAAAGTTATATTTTTATAGTAGATACTACTATAAAAATTTTATAATTGTCTATATATAAAAATATTTTTTTATTATTAAATAATAAATTATTAATTTTAATATGTTGTAAAAGTATTATTTGTTTTTTAAAGTATGACTAAATAAACAAAACACACTTTTAATACAAAAATTTTTATAAGAAGATATTTTTAACATCTTCATTTAAGTAGGTATCATATTTTTATATTAATCTTCTCTTAAGAATTGCTCTAACTCCATTTTGGTCTTTTTTTTTTTTTTTTGGTGACTTATTTTTGGTCTATTTAAAATATTTCAAAAAGTTTATAGACAAAAAGTATTATTTACCACTTTATCTGTATGTAAGTTTTTGGGTGTCGCAATTAATATTAAGTCCTAGTACATATAAGATATAATTAAAATAATGATGTAGCTTATGGATTTGCAGTTAGTTCGTTACATAAATCCACAACAAATTTTGGAACCTTTGTGTGAAACGACACCTGGTGTGAATCATGGAATTTTACAATCCTCACTTCAACATCGTTCAGAATTTTGGTGTAGAGTTAAGTACATTCACTTTATTATTTGTCTTTACATATCAACTTGTTTATATATATGTAGGTTAATAATAAGGACTAAAGAGATAGTTATTTACTATTTAAAGCTACTTTTGGAAAGAGTATGTATGAGATATTAATATTTGGTGGAAACTCGGGTCCAGTCGGCTTCACGTGAAGTTGATAGTTGAAAGTCGTTAAATAATTTGACTGATTTGACTAAATTTTTATCGAACAGTTCTCGGCTATCAACTTCATGTGAAGTCGACTGCACCTGAATTTTCATCTTAATATTAACACAACGAATTATCATGAAACATTTTGCTCCTTATAATGTTTAATTAATTCAAAATTTTAAAAAGAACGCTTCCATTTTATTTTATTTTTTAAATGAATGCCTGATATATATATATATATATTTTCCTAATAAATTCATTCTCATCATCCATTTATATTGGAATACAGAATTAAGAGAAAATTAACATTAGACCTAACTTGATTATGCTAACCGTCTATTTTAGAGTTATTCTCACATTCTTGTGAACACATGGGCAAATGATGAAAGTGTGAGGAAAGCCCTGTACATTAGAGAGGTAATAATGCTACATACTTTGAATGATTTGATAGGATAATTAGTTCGAGATGTTATTGTATTTTAGTTTAATGATGAATGCTAGGGTTCAGTCATTTTGGTATTTTGTAACCATCAATTGACCATCAATAGTGTTTTTAATGGTGTGAGATTACATCTAATGGTGGGAGATTACTCACTTTTATTTTGATGGTTAAGTGTTGGCCAGAAAACACAAAAGTTGTTGGTCCCCTAAACTTTCCTTAGTTTAATTATTCTGTTTGTTCTATAGTTTTATTAAATTTATAATTAAATTTTTATATATTTTTTTTAATTAGATTTTTATATTATTTTTAGTTTGTAGAAAAATATTCAGTTAATTATAAATATTTTTAATTTGTAAAAAACTATTCAGTTAATTCTAACATTTTTTATATTAAAAAAATTAATTACAAAATTAAAAATAATATAAAAATATAATTAAAAATATATAAAAATCTAATTAAAAATTTAATAAAATTATAAAAAAATGACTTTCAATCAATGTTATTAGAGACTATTGAATTTAAGTTGGTTTAGTTCTTTATGTTTATTTTCTTCTAATTATCAAATTTTACTTTATATTGAATCTTTCACTTATGACAATCTCTTTATATGTTATGTTTGCATATATATAATTTGGTTTGTTATGTTATTTAGTTGTTTTATTTGGTTGGAAGTTCTTTAAATTAATCGATAACTAATAAATTAAAGTTGAATAAACATACTATTTTAAAAGAGGAAAAATAATAATAAAAAAAGAAAACTAAAATTTTAATGGAAATCTTGAATTTGGCGGCGGTTTTGGCAGCGATTTTAAATCGCCGCAAAATGATCATATTGTATATTTTTTAGTATTTAGCGGCGGTTTAAACAAACGTCGTTTTCAGCTCTTTGCCATTTAACGGCAGTTATTCCACCGGTTAGTTAAAATCGCCGTTAATTGTTTACCTACAGTCTATCTTTTAGCGTTTGGTTTAACCGTCGCAATATATTTGGCGGCGATTAAAAACCACAAAAAAATAGATCCAACAACCGCCGTAAAATATCGGAATTAATTTTCTGTTGAGATACATTTGCTGAGACAGTATTATATCTCAGATTTATTATGTCTGTCTTTGTTTTTACTTAGCATAACTAAAGACATTTGTATTCTATCATATCATGTATTTTATGTTTATCCATATTTATCTATGATACATAGATATTGATATAGATATGAATATACAGATTTATTGATCTGCGTATTTAAATATATTTGTTCATGATAACTCAATAAAATATTCATATTTTATAGATATTAATTAATTACTTTATGTTCTCTTACTATTGTACAGGTTATTAAAAAAGCTATCTTGATGGATGTATATGATTTTAATATATTAATTAATAATCAGTTGACTGAGAATTAATTCCATTAATATTGGGATGTAAATAGGGAACAAAGGGAGAGTTCTTGAGATGCAACAAGACTTTGGCATATAACGTGACTCTACTCAGCGTTGCAGGATATTATCAAAATTTGACCAAGGCCAATATCCAAGCTCTAGTTTACTGGTTAACTTCCTACGTTATTAATCGACTATATTACGTGTATATCAAAATTAGTTATTAATATAAAAATAAAAATTATTTAAATAAAAATTTTTAAAATATTTTTTTTAAAATATTTTTTAATAATTAAAATTTAATACATATAATTATTAAATCGTGTTATTTTTATTCAAATTAGATCAAATAAATTAATTTAACTAAAAAATTAATAAATTACATCTTAAATCAGTCTAAATTAATATTTTTATAAAAAATAACTATAATATTTTTATTATAAAAAATTACTAAAATACTATTATTATTATTATTA
The DNA here is from genome assembly GCF_003086295.3 of Arachis hypogaea. Lineage (NCBI taxonomy): Eukaryota > Viridiplantae > Streptophyta > Magnoliopsida > Fabales > Fabaceae > Arachis > Arachis hypogaea. The sequence goes on along the minus strand of NC_092049.1, from coordinate 1,128,572 downwards.
TTATATAATTTTGAGAACCCTAAATCCTAACCTTCCTCTTCTTTTTGTGTTGTTATAGGAGTATTTTAGTCATTTTTTATAAAAAAGAATATTAATTTAGACCGGTTTAATATTTAATTTATCAATTTTTCGACCAAATCAATTTATCTGATCTAATTTTAACGAAAATAATACGGTTTAATTGATTATATGTATTGAATTTAAATTACTAAAAAATATCTTTAAAAAAATATTTTAAACATTTTTATTTGAGTGACTCCCATAAAATATATATTGAATATAAATATACACTAAATATAAATTAAACTATATATATTTATACATAAATATATTGTTGCTAATTTTAGTAGCTATATTTTGTATTTTTTTTTTAACGAGAAACTTTAATTTGTGTTGTTTTATATAATTGCAGTTCTGATCTTGATATGTCAATACCACACATAGCTACACAAAATTGGATAAAGTCATTAAAGCTTAGCATATATGACAAGTGGCGTGCATGGTTTGTTGATGGTCAAGTGGCCGGGTAACATATATTAAAGTTTTCTTTAACTTTTTTATATTAATTGGTAAAATATAATGCTAAATGCTTCACAGATAGGTTGAGCTCCTCATTTCTATATGAATAAGGACGAAGAATTTAGAGTAGAGAGAAATTAATAGTATTAGACAGAAATAAAGAATAATAAGAGAAAATTAAGGAATGAAGAGTTAAGGGGAAGAGATAAAAGATAAAGATGATTCTATTAAGGTGAATGCTATCCTATCATCTCTAAAGTAACTTGTAAGCTATCTTTTTTGATGTGTCATATTTTAATTGGGTATTTATTTTAACCTGAATTACTTTAATCTCATAAGAGTTAATAATATCTTGGAAGACGATGACGGCTTGACAGAAGAAGAAAATGAAACACTCAATAAGACAGTGATACTTAGGAGGCATAAACGACAAAGGAGTGGAGAGGAGTAAACGCAATTAGAGAGAGTTAGAGTACCTTTTCTAGAAGAATGATTTGGAAAAACAAGACACCTAATGAGATAGTGATGCTTGGAAGGCGTAACGACTACCATGAAGGAGTACAATGGGGAGGAGTAAACGTTTATTAGAGAGAGTTAGAGTACCTCTTCTGGAAGAATGATTTGGAAAGAAAAAATAAGACACCCAATAAGACGGTGATACTTGGGAGACGTAATGACAACGACGAAAGAGTGAGGAGGAGTAAACATAATTAGAGAGAGTTTGAGTACCTTTTCTAGAAGAATGATTTGGGAAAAGAAAACGAAACACCAATGAGACGGTGATGCTTGGGAGGCGCGACGAGTGGCTAAGGTAATTCAGGTTAAAATAAACACCCAATTAAAATATGACACATCAGATAAGGTAACTTACATGTTACTTTAGAGAGGATAGAATATCATTCACCTTCTATTAATGGAATTCTCCAAAAAGAATATATGAATTACTAATTTCATATTTTTTTAATTAAATTGGATTGGTGTAATAGTTAATTTACTATTCTGTTTAAGTAAATATCGGGTTTGAATTCCGTTTTGTATATAAAGTAATTTATTGGCCAACAACAAACTTTTAAATAGAGTTCCTTAACACCTCAAATTAAAAAATACCGTAAAAAAATAATAAACAAAATTCATACTTTTTAATTCTATCACTATTACTCTATTTATAATAAATTCTAGTCCTAATAAAATAAATTTTAATTGAGTCATAGGACCCAATTTTACGCCTTACATACTCATCATATATATTAGGGTAGCACTTTTTTTTTTATCTTTTCTTTTAAATTAATATATAGATGCAAATTCTAACAATAGTTTTGTTGCATTATTGTATACTTTCTCAAAATTAGTTTGCCCTTATTAGGATTCAAGAACTAATTTTGATTGAAATTATAGAGTTTGCATACTTTTCTTTTAATAATTTTTTATTAATGTTTACACAGATTCACGGAAATTTACAAAATGAAAGAAGACCATTACTTAACATATGTGTCAGTAAAGGTAAGTTGCATTTAATTTGTCAGTTTAATAATGAATTTGCATTTGCAACTATATAATTAGTATTTATACATTTTTGTAAACATAATTTATTTACAAAATAAATATTTTTAAATATATTTGAATTTACTTCACTAGATGCATGTATTTATTATTGTAATAAAAATGCAGGGTGCTGGACATGTAGCCCAGACATTTAAACCCAAGGAAGTTTACCATATGATAAAGAGGTGGTTTTCATATTCTCTTATATAATAAGATTATATATGCTTCCATTATTCAAATCAAATAATTTAATAAGAGGAAAAACTTGATTGTTGTATTTCAATCAATTGTGACACCTATTCAAATATCTCTTATAGTAGTTGATTCATAATATGCAAGTCAAATACCAATTTCAAGGAGAATTGCTATTTACATGACAATGTTCTTATGAGATAATAATAATAATAATAATAATAATAATAATAATAATAATAATAATAATAATAAATAAATAAATAAATAAATAAATAAATAAATAAAAGAAGGTTATGCTTTCAATTTTTTAATATAAAATGAATATTAAAATTTTATTAAGTGCAAATATTTTCTATGAATTTAACTCTGTTAACATAATTTCTCAAGTTTATCATATATAAAATCAAAATTCAAATAAATTTTGGAAATCAACAAAACAAAGTTTAGACTACTTTATCACAAATGTTAGAGTCTATTTTTTTCTTATATTTAATTTATCTTACATTTAAGTCAACATTAACTAATTTTCTACGAACCACAAAACATGCTGATCCTCTATCACTCCTCTTGGACTCCTGATGTTTTTATTACGGAGATTTTGATCGCTTTATCAACTAAACAATTTATAAATTTTTATATTTGAATAAAGTATAGGATTTTTCAATTTAATTTGGAGAAATATGGAGAAAATTACAATAATCTATTTGGCTCATCAAAAGCTGTATAGGATTTTTATATTTGAATAAAGTATAGGATTTTTTATATTTGAATAAAGTATAGGATTTTTTTCTTGTTTGTTTCATCAAAAGAAATAGATTTACACCTATTTGGCTCTCTCAAGAAACAAGATACATGTAGAAAAAAAAATATCAAATTTCTTTATCATATTAATATATATAGAATTATTTTCAATGATGATAATATCATCCACATAACACAATATGTAGATAACATAATCTATTTGTTTCTTAATAAATAAGGAAGTATCACATTTTGTATTAACAAAACTAAAAGAATGTAGAGCCATACTCAACTTATTGAACCATTCTCTAGGTGCTTGTTTCAAGTCATAGAGAGATTTATTAAACTTGCATGCATGTGAATAAGTCTTACCTCAAAGTCAATTGGCTGAAACATATATATAATTTGATGTAAATCTCCATTCAAGATGGCATTGCTGAAATCAAACTATCTTATAACCCAACTTCTTGATAAAGCTATACTTTATACTGTTGTATTCATATAAAAAAAAGATTTTATTTTTATAAATATAGTAAAGTAAAACTATAGAAAGAAAAGATAAAACAAAGGAATTAGACAAAAACCCTAACACGCGTAGATAAATAAGAATTTATTTACGACTTGTAACTGATATCAAATGATAAGAAAAAATAGAAGAAAAAGAGATGAAAAGATACAACGAAAAAAATAGATAAAATTTTTTTTATTAAACTTCTAAGAAATCTGTTCTTTGCCATCTAGATCACCGAAAGAATTTTTGTTACTAGACTTTCAAAGAACCTGTTTTTGACAACTAAGATTAAAGAGCAGAAATTGAAAGAATTAACACTAAAAATTACCTTAGATTGTATTCTTCAAATTTCTTCATGTAACAAGTAAAGTAAATTACTCCCATCATTTGAATACATATTGAAAAATGTGCATAATAGCACTCATAAAATTTATTCATAAAAGAATGTATAAAATACCTTACAAACTTGTTTAATAGATCCCTAATTAATCAGTCTAAAAGTGGGCTAAATTTTTTTAAAATAAAATAAAAAAATCTAAAATTAAATAAAAAATATTACTCTAAAATTAACTCTAACTATTTTAAATCAATATGATCTTATTTGATTAGATCATATTTATTTAAATATTAAATACCTAAAGATATGATAATCAATTTAAGTCAAATTTAATCTTTAAAAATGAGATTAAATTTAATTTAAATATTAAACACCAAAAATGTTACTAAACAAATAAAATCTATTAACCCGGGGGCTGCCCCGGGAGATGATGGATTTACGGCAAAATTTTTTTAATTTTATTGGAGAATCATCGGAGGGAATGTATGCAGGACAGTTAAGAGCTTCTTTGGTGGAGGAAGAATACTAAAGAGCTTCAACCATCAAATTTGTCTAATTCCAAAGACTCCAAATGCAGAAAATATGTCGCAGATCTGATCCATCAGCCTAAGCACCTTATTTTATAAAATTATTTCCAAGGTACTTATCCATCCCTTGCAGCCTCTTATGAATAAAATAATTAGTGACAATCGGAGTGCATTTATTTATTAGTGATAATATTCTTGTGGCTCATGAATGCATGCATTTCTTAAAGAATAAATCATTTGGGGGCACTGATTTAGCTCTAAAGGTGGATATGAGCAAAGCCTATGATCGAGTGGAATGGAGTTTTGTGTGGTTCGTAATGGAAAAACTTGGTTTTTGTCAGAGGTGGATAGAATGGGTAAAGGAATGTGTCACTACTATTTCTTATTCTGTTATTGTGGAAAATTCTCCTATTGGTTTCTTTAAACCAAGTAGAGGGCTCCGGCAAGGAGATCCCCTCTCACCCTACCTTTTTCTATTATGCGCAGAAGGTCTATCATTTCTGCTCCACAAAGGAGAATAGGATAACCTATTTCAGGGGCTTCGGTTGAACAGTAGATGTCCATCCATCAACCACCTTTTATTCGCTGATGACTCTTTACTATTCTGTAAAGCAACTCCACATAATTGTGCTAATTTGATTAATATTATTCAGCAGTATGGCTCCCTAAGCGGTCAGATTATCAATTTCAGTAAGTCTGCAGTATTTTTCAGTAAGAATACACCTCTTGCTATTAAGGAAGAAATCGCTACTTTTCTTAGAGTCCCTAATATTGGTGCACAAGACAAATATTTGGGGCTCCCATCTATTGTTAACAGATCTAAATGTCAGACATTTGCTTATGTAAAGGATAAGGTGTCGAAGAAGCTACAAGATTGGAAGCATCAACTATTGTCAGCAAGCGGAAGAGAAATCTTAATCAAAGCTGTGGGGTGTGCTATACCTATCTATACTCTAAGTTGTTTCAAACTGCCCGAATCACTATTAGATGATATTCACAAAATGATGATGCAATTCTAGTGGGGTCAAAAACAGAATAAAAAAAACTCCAATGGATCAGCTGGGATACAATGAGCAGAATTAAAGAGGAAGGCGGTATGGGGTTTAAAGATCTCAAAACGTTTAATCTGGCGATGCTGGCAAAATAGGGATGGAGACTAATGACTAAACCAAATTCTCTGTTTTATAAAATCTTCAAAAGCAAATATTTTAGACTTACCTCTTTTTTAGGAGCAAAACCAGGCCTGAGACCATCTTGGCCTTGGCAGAGCTTATTGGAAGGCAGAAAAGTACTGAAACAGGGTACCAAATGGAAAGTCACGACACAGGGTATAGTAAAATTCAAAGAAGATCCATGGTTTGGTAACTTACCTCCATTTCGAGTACAGGAAGAAGACTGCAGTGATGGAAATCTGATCTAGCTAAGACAACTATTCAATGAGATAGGGGGTTGGAATACACAGCTCATTCATAGTAAGTTCAGTCCTAATATAGCACAACAAATCTGCCAAATGGACATTGAAGAAGGTAAAGATTCAGTCAGGTGGATAAAGCATGTTTCAGGTCAGTACAATGTTAGAACGGGATATGAAGTAGCTTACAAATTTTTTCATAAGCCTATGGAAGGTCTTCATGTCAGATTTCAAAGTAGACAACTATGGAGGAGCATCTGGGAGGTTCGATGTCAACCAAAAATCAAGGCAGTTCTATGGAAATTTGCTCACGAAGGACTAGCAGTGAAGACAAATCTTCATAAGAGGATACCTCAGATCCCCAATTTATGCCCACGATGTTCTTCACTGCCAGAAACGCACCTCCATGCTCTGATTTTTTGTCCGGGAGTTGTGCAAGTTTGGAATCAATCACCAGTAACAAGTGTGATTCCCAGAGATCCGACTATAGAACCATGGGAGTGGTGGTGTCAGTTGATGGAAGCGGTGAGAAGAAGAAGAGACTAAAAAAAAATCAATCAAGTAAATTACCTTCTATGGCAGATCTAGTTATCCAGGAACGCTCTCATTTTTTAAAATTACATTTTTTAAAATTACAGTGTTGAGGTTGGGAAAATTCTGTCTCAAGCTCTGACATTTGTGAAAGAATTTGGGCGACTTGGGAGGCATAGCAACTAAAACTAAAGAGGAGAGAATATCTTGTCCTTTTTGTTTTAAATCCCTAATGGTTTAGCTTGGTATTGTTGTTTATGGGAGTTTCCCAAATTTTTATTATTGTATATGCTTATCCCTATTTGTGTGGGTATTGTAATTGAATTATTTGATTGCAATAAAAGTATTATCTTTGAAAAAAAAACACAATTCTACCAACAAATCAAATTTAAATATAATTAAATAGTTTCGAATTTAATACCAAATTTATGTTTTCCAATGAATTTCAAAAGAACTATTGCACTTTTTGATGTCCTTGTTTAGTCTATTAAGCGTTATGAGTGCCATCAGCCCATCATTTTAGTACTTCTATTTTTTATACGAATTTTTGGTCTTATGATGTCTAAAACCAATATGCTATAATTTTTTTAGTATTCAAATTCTTAAATATTATAAGATTATCATTTTATCTTTTTAACTTTAAAATGCCAAAAATGTTCACTTGAACAATATTAAAAGAGTTACTGTTTGAAATAGAAGATGATGTGATTAATGTCTTAAAAAACGTTACCATATAATAACACATCATACGATATCATCTTTTAGCTATTTCATTGTCAAAATCGAAATGAATTGTCAATGAGTAATAGTTTAAATGGTATAGTCTCCTTATACTCAATTAAGAGATTGCGAATTTGAGTCTCATATCTTTAGTAAAAAAAAAAAAAATAGAAATGAATTCGTTTTTATGGAGTCTAGTATGACAACTGTGAGTCTTTCTTAACATATTGTTAATAACTTTATGATAGAAATACGATCAAAAAATATAAAAAATCTAAATTAAATAAATTAAAATTTTAAATATTAAATTAAGGCTTAAATTCAATTTCACGAACCAATTAGAATTTTAAACTTTATGAGGCTAAGTGTGTATTTGAATGCTATTAAGTGGTAACAAAAGATATTTTTTAATATTTTTTTCCAAAATTTTAGTATGTTTGATAAATTTTTTTAAATAAAAATTAAAAATTAAAAAATAAAAAAGTATTTTTTAAATAATATTTTTTACTTTAAAAAATATTTTAACATAATAAATAAAAAATAATTTTAAATTATCATTCTTAAATATATTTAATAAATAAAAATTACTTTCATATAGAACATCCAATCATCAAATTATTTTTTATGACAAAAAATAGATTCGTATGAAATTTAATGGTAAAATCAGGAGCAGTTCAATATAATAAAGAAAAAAATATTATAGTCATTTTTCAAGCTCAAAATAAGGTAATTGCGCAAAAAAAATTAAGCAAAACAAAAGAGAAAAACAAAAATGAGCCGTCCGAAAAATTAAAATAAAGAACAATTAAACAATATTTAAAGAGCTGTACAGGAGTGCCCGTAAGAAAGAAAGAGCATAAAATATAGTTAATTAATTGATTTTTTTGCTATCATCGAAAATACATGGATAAAAATGAATAATAGAATATTCAGGAATCAAGAAATAGGAGTAGCGGAAATTATTAACAGATTAATTATGAGCTATAAAGAGTAGTATGATATTGATCCCAATAATTATTGAGGACAATACCAAAAATATCTATAGTTTGAGTTTTTTTTTTTTTTTTAATTCTTTGTTGTTTATTTCTTTTTATACTTTTGTTGTTCTATTTTATTGTGTTAACCTCTTTACTTTTTATTAGGACAATAATAAGTAGTTGTGTTAGAGTAATGATAAATAGTTGGTAGATAAATATTTATGAGGTTAGTTTGAAATATTCTTGTAAATAGCATGATTTTTTATCATGTAAACAACAATTTCAATACATATTTTTTATTTTTTCATCTCTATTTTCAAACCCAAATAATCAGTTCTCATTGTCTTCTTCTTTTCTAATGGTAGAATCATCTTCTAACGTAGCACAAGATCCCACTAGTTCTTTTTATATTCATCCTAGTGAAAATCCAACATTTTACTGGCAGTAACTATCACTCTTGGTGTCAATATTTTTCTATGGCCATCATCTCCAATAACGATCCTCTGTTTCTAATATGGGAGCGTTGCAATAACCTGGTGTTGTCTTAACTATTTCATTCCCCCTCTCCCTCTATTACCCAAAGTGTTGTTTATTTTTTTAATGCCTCTTCTGTGTTGACTGACCTTAAAGAGTAGTTTTTTCAAAGTGATCTTCTTCGTATTGCAGAATTACAAGAAGAAATTTATGATAAGAAAATCAGTCAGTAACAGAATTTTATACCTTTTTGAAGACGTTATGGAAAGAGCTTGATAACTCACATCTTCTTCCCTTCTGTAACTGTCCAGCCAAAACACATCGCTCACAATATTTCATCATTCGATTTCTTAAAGGTCTTGATGAGTTTTTCTGTAGTCCGGTTACAAGTTCTTCTTGTTGATCCTCTTTCGTCCGTAACTAGGGTTTTCGCTCTTGTCGTTCAACATGAACGTCAACTTCAAAACACATTTGGAATTTCGGACAATCAACGAACCATAGCTGCTGCAGTAGAAACTCGTCATCCTCTTCTTGGCCATGGTCGTGGGTATGCCTCTTCAAACCCAGGACGCGGCAGCGGCGATTCCTCAAAGGTTTACTCTTATTGTGGTCGAGGAGGGCACACCGTGGATGTTTTTTTACAACAAACATAGCTACCCTCCAGGTCATTAGCGTCACCCAAGGAGACCACGATTCCTTGACCGTGCCTTTGCCTCTGTTAATGCTGTCGTTGTTGTGCCAACACGACCTCCTATCTCTCTCATGCCACCAGTTCCCTCTCATCAGAGAACACACACAGAGCAGGCTTTGGGTCTCACTCCAACCCAACATAACATCCTTCTAGCATTTCTACAAAATGCAGAATCTCAATCTTTATATAGTAAGGATAAAAGTCTCTCACCCTCTGATAATCTGCGATTTTACAGTTTATCTTGTGCTCAATTGAGTGAATTTTATCAGTCTTTCATACACTTGTTCATACAAAATGCATGGTTTTACATTCTCCTTCCTGATTTTGTACTATGATTGAAAACATGCTTCTTTGGCCTTGATTTTGCTATTTATAATCTTTTCTTATTACCATTCGATGCCTTGATATATGTGTTAAGTGTTTTCAGAGATTACAGGGCAGGAATGGCTTAGAGGATGGAAAGGAAGCATGCAAAAGTAGAAGGAATACAAGAAGTTGAAGGAATTGCTAATGCTGTCAGCCCTGACCTCTTCGCATTCAATCGATCATAACTTGAGCTACAGAGGTTCAAATGAGGCGGTTCCAGTTGCGCTGGAAAGCTAACATCCGGGGCTTCGTAACGATATATAATTTGGCATAGTTGTCTTGCTGTTAGGCGACGCGTACGCGTGGGTGACGCGTATGCGTGACAGAGCCGCGACATGTACGTATCAGAAATCGCCCCCAGTGATTTCTGGGATGTTTTTGACCCAGTTTTCGGCCCAGAAAACACAGATTAGAGGCTGCAGAGTGGAGGAATCAGGAGAGACTTCTCATTCACACAATTTTAGGTTTTAGATGTAGTTTTCTAGAGAGAGAGGCTCTCTCCTCTCTCTAGGTTTGAGGATTTAGGATTTCTCTTAGTTTTAGATTTGTTTCTTCCCAATTCCAGGTTCAATGTTCCTTTAATTTGTTTTTCTTCTACTTTTTATTTATTCCATTACTTTAGTTTATCTATTCCTCTTGTGGATTCTCTTCTTATTCATTTTGGCTATGAACTCTCCATATTAGAATTGATTTCTCTTATTAATGCAAATTGAGGTATTTCGTATTTATTACTTCTTCTATTATTTGTTATTAATTGATGTTTTAAGTTAGATTTTCTCCTCTTGGCTTTGGTTGAGTAATTGATGACACTTGAGTTATCAAACGCCTTTGTTGATTGATAGTTGGAAGTTGCTGATTGATTTGGATCCCTCTAAAGCTAGTCTTTCCTTGGGAGTTGACTAGGACTTGAGGAATCAAATTGATTAGTCCACTTGACTTTCCTTCATTTGTTGAGGGTTAACTAAGTGGGAGCAACGGGAAATTCTCATCACAATTGATAAGGATAGCTAGGATAGGACTTCTAGTTCTCATACCTTGCCAATAGCTTTTCTAGTTATTAGTTTATTCCTTTTGCAATTTACTATTCTTGCTTCTTATCTTAAAAAAACCCCAAAATATACCTTTACATAACCAATTTTAAGAACACTTCCTTGCAATTCCTTGAGAGACGACCCGAGGTTTAAATACTTCGGTTATCAATTTTACTAGGGGTTTGTTACTTGTAACAACCAAACTTTTGTACGAAAGGATCCCTTGTTGGTTTAGAAGCTATACTTTCAACGAGAACTTATCTGTGAATTCTAAACCGTCAAAAAACCGTTGGTTACCCTCCAACCAAATTGGGCTTCTTCCTAACTCAACTTTGGGTACCCATTATTGGTGCTCATTCCACACTTATTCTATTTTAAATAATTTTAATGCACAAAATAAATTTACAAGCACTTGGATCATTGATTCTGGTGCCACGGATCATATTACCTCAAATTTATCTTAGTTCATATATTTTTATAAAATTAATCCAGTTACTGTTCATTTGCCTAATAGTTCTAAAGTTACTTCTTTTTTTAAAGGTGTTGTTAAATTTTCAACTTCATTAACTTTTCATGATGTTCTTTACCAATCCTACTTTAATTTTAATATTATTTCTATTTCAAAAATAACTTCCATGATCAATTGCCAACTCACTTTTTTACACTCTTCTTGTTTCTTACTGGACAACAATTTGAAGATGATTGGAACCTAAGTACCAACATTATTTAAAATGTCGCTCGTGCTCTTATGTTCCAATCTAAATTACCTCTATTATTTTGGTCTTACGCTATCAATAATGCAGTTTATCTAATTAACCGAGTCCCTTCTTCTATAAATAATTTTAAAACTCCTTTTAAAATTTTATTTAATAAATCTCCTAACTACAATGAGATAAAGATTTTTAGTTGCTTATGCTATCTATCAACTCTTATGGCTAATCGTTCTAAATTTGATCTAAGGACAAAGAAAGCTGTTTTTCTTAATTTTAAAAATGGAATTAAATGGTACATTGTTTACACTTTGAAAAATAAAAAATTTGAAATTTTCAGAAACATTGATTTCTTTGAAATGGTAACTCCTTTTGCCATTATTACTAAATCACTTTTAAATGTACTAAATCCACACATGTCTAAAACAAAACAATTTCATGAAACATCAACTGAAAAACCCATTTTCCTTCCCATTAGGCCTGAACGATTACCCATTGACCCATCCATACTTCATCATTAACCTAATACATCTAAGTTCATCTCTTCCCCTCCTTCACAATCCTTGACCATGTCTCCTGCTTCCCAATCATACATAATCTCTCCTACACTGTCTTCAACTATTCCTCCTACCATCTGTCACAGCCTCCGTCAAAGACATCCTTCAAAACCATCTCGCTGACTATATATGCGGCTCTCTCTCGCTACTCCAACTCCACCATCTTCAACTTGTAGGTATCCTATTTCCTAAATTCTGTCGTTGACCTCTCTTTTTTCTTCTCATCAGAAATTTATTTTATCCTTGCATTCTGAAATTGAGCAAAAGTCTTTTCAGGACGCCAATAAATATTCTTATTGAATTTGAACCAAACTTGGTCTGTTATGGATTGTCCTCCTGGTGTAAAATCCATTGGCTGTAGATAGGTATATCGGATTAAGCATCGCCCTGATTAATCTGTGGAACGCTGTAAGGCTCGTCTCGTAGCAAAAAGATTCACTCAAACAGAAGGAGTGAATTTCTTGGAGACTTTTTTTAGCTATAGCGAAACCAGCTACCATTCGACTTGTATTAGTTCTGGCTTCCATGAAGAGGTATAGCCTATCCATCAACTAGATGTTAACAATGCATTTTTGCACAGAGATTTATCTGAAGATGTATACATGACCTTGCCTATTGGAATCCGTTCTAGTCACCTAAATTAATGTTGTAAACTACTGAAATCACTGTATGGTTTGCGACAATGGTATGAAAAATTATCCAAATTTTTTATTTTTTGTGGTACCAGCAGACTCTCTCTGATTTCGTCAAATTTATTGGTGCTGAAGTGTCTGTCTTATTAGTGTATGTTGATGATATTGTTCTCACTGAAAATTCTATTTTTGAGATGGCTACCATTAAATCTATTTTAAATAAGCATTTCAAAATCAAATATTTGCGTATTCTTAAATATTTTTTAGGTATTGAAGTTGCTCATTCTGCTCAAGAAATTTCTTTATCTCAAAGAAAGTACCGCGTTGATTTATTGGAAGATTATGGTTTGTTGGGTGCTAAACCAACATCTGTTCCCATGGACAGTTCTACAAAGTTGCATCTAGCCCTTTTGATAAAATTGTGAACGAATAAAAAAAAGAAAAGAATGCGAACTTTTATTGATTGTTGATTGATGGATCTGATTAGAATATGGAAGACGTTGATCTTAAAATGTTGAAATGTTATTGTTACTAATTTTATTGTAGACTTACGTTAGGGATTGGGTTTGTTGACTATAAATATGCTGATTTTGTTAATTATTGAATTGGTTTACGAATTATTTTTGCTGATTATGAATACAAGTTGGTTGCTCCAGACTAGAGAAATTGAACAAGATAATGAAATATGTGATTTAAATGTCGGTCCAAATGCTAGTACACCTTTTACTTTGTCAAAAGATAAGGATAATGAAGTGGTATATATTATTTGCTATTCTGACTGTCAGAGAAACTGTAAATCTAAATGTTCATAATTAACTGCTTCTGTTATTTCACTCTTTAGAGTGGGATATCAGATATGATCCTCAAGATAACTATCCTATTGGCAGTAAAGTTCAGGCTGTTTGTAGCGAAGATGGAAAATGACATATTCAGCAATTAATTTCTTTCGATGCTTAAGTTGAGCGAGGTACTGAACCTACAAAGCAGGCTATCAAACGAAAAATTGCACAGGTGGCAACTATCGATGTCCAATCACGAAGTTTACCGGCAAAGCTTCATTTAGAACCGGATGACCCTAAGGATATGGTAAGTTATTCAATAAGATTATCATTTCCTAATGTTTTTCCCTTATATTCAATTAGTTTTATACATAGAATGCTTGCTACTGTGTTTGACTAAACCCTTTTTACTATTTAGACAGTCTTGAGTGTGTCTCTTGCTCTCTCTATCACTTCTGGTAATTATTTTCTGGATGACTATCAGATAGTCATTCATGTCGTTGTGCCGACCGTGATGCTCCATCTCTCTCAGTCTCTAAGCCTCCGTGGCTCCATCTTCCAATAGAGTCTAAGGATGATTTATTCATTCTATGTTTTGATTCCTTGTTTATTATGATTTTTAAAATTTTCAAGCCTTAGTATTTTTATTTATTGAATTCTTTTTGTAAATTGTGTTTACTTGCTGAAACTTGTAAATTCTTTGTCTTGGTTTCTTAGGATTTTTTTAGTTTTGTTTGTAAATTCTTTTTATTTGCTGAAATTTGTTGTTATATATTAAGTTTTAAACATTTTTTTTAAAAAAAAATTAAGTTTATCATCGGATTTACCATCGATTAAATCCGTCGGTAAAATTACCAACAAAAATATTTCAACGGTAATTAGCGGCAAGCGAAAAAATCTACCAGTAAATAATTATCGATGGATCCTGATGGTAAACATATTACCGGCGGATTTTTTTGGTAAATCCGCCGATAAATCCAATGATTCTCATCATTTTTCTTGTACTGTATGTAGTTACTTTATAAATATCTTGGAAGTGAGATTTTAAACAATATTTCTTTAAGAAGTTCTAAAAATTATTATACACGGCTCCTCTTGAATACTCAAAGAGGATGCGAATATTCTATGATACTTATAAGGATGTATATTTCACTCTTATATTGTTATAAGATGATAAAAAATTTATAGATTTCATTAAAGAGTAAGTTTATAGGCCTCAATATCATACCTAAGGAGGTTGTTTACTATTCTACTATCTTCCAACAATATCTCAATACCAAAACACATTTAGAATAGCTGTTGACATGAGCTCTCAGAAAATATTTTATATCAATGAGAAAAAATCCTAGTTATGAAGGGTGAGTTTTATTAACTACATTGATAGAAAAATTTACTAAAATACCCTCATTTATATATTAAAGTTATAAGTTATCATCTTGAATATTTAATGTTTGTATTGAATTATGTTAAATGTGCTTGGAATTTTAGATTGTGTTACCTTATTAGTTATGTATTTTGTGTTAATATAATTTTTTTTTTTAAAAAAAATTAAAGCAATATCCATAGATATCCGCAGGTATCCGCCATTCCTGCAGAAACAATTAAACATGGACTTATAACAAGGAGTGGACAAGAGGGGGTATTTTCATAAATGGATATGGAGAGGAGAAAGGGATATTTTTCCTACAGATATCCATTGTCATCCCTAGCCATGATAATGAAAAAGGTTCAAGAAAAGTTCATCTTATGTTAGATCATACTTACTCAAAATCGGTTTTAACATAAGAATAAGAGAACTTGTAAGTTTTACTCATGAATCATGGTAAAATGCTTGAAAATTCAACTACTTGTTTCAAGAGAAGTCTTTGGAACAATAAATCCTAATGTAAATATTTTAATTTAATTACAAACTATGTATTATTATCGATGAATATTTATTCTTCTTTTTTTGGTGATATAAAATCTAAAAGCCAAATAAAGAAGGGAAAAAAAAGAATAAAAAAAAATAAAAACTTCTAAGAGAGGTTAGTCTCTAGCAAAAGCAACAGGAAAGGTGCTAGAAGAATCCAGTCGATCGACTCTATAGCTGCTAGGATTCTATGTTTAGCTAGCCAATCTGGTAGCTTATTTGTCTCCCTTTGAAACAAGTTGAACCTAACATATCAACCCTACTGCAATTTTAGTTCAGACACCTTTTTGACTAAATCCAAATACGCATGAAATCAGGTGTTTTCCAATTATTCACTAAGAAAAAAGTTTTACTAGAATATGTCTCACACATAATCTAAGTAGCTTGCCAATCTCTTACCAAAATCAAATCACACCATATAGTCCATAATTCTGTTTAAAGAGGATTGCTTCCAGGGACTTTTTCAGAGCTTCTGCGCAACCAATTTTCAAGATGGTCTCAGATGAAGCAAGTAAAATGATTACTCATTATTTCAATATTTTCAATATTAAAATCAAATTAACCATTGGATTTAATGAATTTTATAAAACTTTTATTGTAATAACTACTATGTGTGTTTTCAATTTCTTTTAAATTATTTAATTTCTTTTATATATTTTTGCATATGATTCCGTCCAGGTAGGAGTGGCAACACTACCCGAATCTATGGGTACCCACCTCGCCCCTACCTGCTTGGGGCGGGTAATTACTCGTCTTCGCACCAGGACGGATTTTTAACGAAGCGGATTCTTGGGCGGGGCGGGACAAGAGTCGGGTTTAGGTTAAACCCGTCCCGGTATATATACTTTTACTGAGTTAAACCTCAAAGTGGTCCTTGATGTTACACTCGAGTGTCAAAGTAGTCCCTGAATTTAATAGTTACCCAATTTCATCTCTGAAGTTGTACGCTGAGACCCAAAGTCGTCCTTCTAGTAATTTTCGTCCACCTGGCTCCACCGAAAAGCTGATCTGTACTCCTTTGTGACACGCTAGCAAAGAGGAAACAATGTAGTATTGTTGTGGCGCATAAATGGAAGAAAACGACGTCGTTTCTCTTTCAAAACCCCACTCCCTCAACGTTAAATTAACATATTGCCTCCCCCTCTCAAAACACAACGCAAATAGAGCTGTTTTCTTTTCCCCTACCCTCATCAATGGCGTTTGGGCGATTGTTGTGGCCGCAACGATTCAGAAGGTGGAGACTTCTTCGAAGAAATGAAGACTCCTCCGAACTCTGAGGATGAGTTGGAGGAGGTTGATTCATATGAGGTCTTTTCTGTGCTCAGAGAAGGAAGAAGGTTTGGAGAGCTTACGCTTGAGGTTGAAATGACATTCACTACAAAGATGGAGTTCAAAGAGGCTATGCGTGAATATTGTATTCAGAAGGGTAGGAGAGTTTGGTTTAAGAAGAATGATAATGTAAGAATGAGAGCTGTGTGTAAGGATGAGAGTTGTGGTTGGCTGGTGTATGCTTCTAATAATACTGAGAATAATTTCTGGCAGATCAAGACGTTCATGGATGACCACACCTGTGCAAGAGAGACTAAACGCGAATCGCTGCAGTTACAACAATCGCACAAACCCCATTGATGAGGGTATGGGAGAAGAAAACAACTCTGTTTGTGTTGTGTTTTGAGAGTGGAAGGTAATACGTTAGTTAAACGTTGAAGGAGTGAGGTTTTGAGAGAGAAACGACGTTGTTTTCTTCCATTCATGCGCCACAACAATACTTCGTCCTTTTCTCTTTGCCAGCATATCACAGAGGAGTACAGATTAGCTTTCCGGTGGAGTCAGGTGGACAAAAATTGCTAGAAGGACGACTGTGGGTCCCGACAGATGAAATTAGGTAACTATTAAGTTCAGAGACTACATTGTGACTCGAGTGTAATTTCATGGACCACTTTAAGACTTAACTCATATATGTAATATATATAAAATAATTAGTAAAATAATTAATAATATTATATCATATTTAAATTTTTACTTTAATTTATATTATGTATGTAATGTTGGTTATATAAATTTTAAAATTTAATTTTATTTGTTAAATTTTAACAATGATAGGAGCAGGTAGGAGCGAAGCGGGTACCCGCAAGGACGGGTTAGAATTTAATTTTTTACTACCTATGGATAGAAATGAGACGAATTCGATGCGAGTTATTATAGGACAGAACAGGGTCGGATAGAGCAAAAACTCATCCCATTGCCACCTTACGTAGAAGTTGGGAAAACTCAACACAAGTTTAAAACAAGAACCTGTCTAACAGCGGAAGCACCAGAAATAATTTTTCCACAACCTGTGCGATTAAATGGACATACCAAAGATACTCCAAACAACAAATATAATGGCAGAAATTAAATAATCAGACACCAGAATTTTAACGTGGAAAAACCCCCAAAAGAGGAACAAAAAATCCACGGGATCTACTCCAGTAAAATCGTCCACTATCAGAATAATGGGTACACAAACAGTCTTCCTAGTGACACTAGGATATCTCAACAATCAACAAAATACATCATCAAAACTGATGGAATCAACATAAACCCTCCACTAAGTGGGTATCTCAAATTAGGCAAAAGAGAAAGCAATACAACTAGCAAGTTATATCCTAACGTTCATCTCTATACCAGAAATAACATACTAAAATTTCGTAAGAAATGGAACAAATTTACCCGTTCAATCGAATAAAAAATAGCTTGCCCTTTTCCCCCAATTTCTTCTTCTCCAACGCCGCTGAAAACCCTTCTCTCCCTTTCAGCTTTTTGGCGTGCTTCTCTCTCTCTCTCTCGGGTAGGGTTGCCAACCCGATCCGCAACGGGTAGGGTAGGGTGCGGGTAGGGTTCTCGTGCGGGTCGGATAGGGTGCGGGTTGAGCTTCAACCCTACCCGACCAACCCGCACTCTATATATGTTTATATTATATACTTATATAAAAATATGTTTTAAGTGGATGTTGAATCAAAAACCTCTCACTAAATGCAAAAGATCCTTAGCCACTAAAAGAAAATCATTAATTGATAATTTAATATATTTTTTTACATAAAAATCAGTTATATTTTAAATTATCATCAAGTTATATAATAATGTTGTATATTTTTTGTAACCCGCGAGTAGGGTCAGGTACCCGCAGGTTAAGAGCGGATAGGGTTAGGGTTGGGATATTCTCAATCCGCGAATAAGGTAGGGTTGAGCTTATATAAGAATCTCAACCTGCAGGTAAGATTAGGGTTGAATCCAAACCCTACTCTACCCTACCCATTGCCACCCCTAGTCTCGTGCTTCCCGTGTCTAATAGTCACTTTATTTCTTTCTTTTCTTGTTTCAAAAGTTGTGGGTCCCACTTGAGATTAGGGACCCACCAACAGTAGAGGACACGAGTAGATATGCTATAGCTGACAAAAATTGACAAGCAAAGTCATTATCTTCTCTCCATCCAGCTCGTCGTTAAGCTGAGTTCACAATAAATCCACTTTGCTTGCTTCAACTTCTGGTGGAAACTCAGGAACCTAACTGGTACTTGTTCAGTCTTCGCTCTCTATTTCTATGTTCCTAATTATCCATATTGTTCAAATAATGTTTCTTATTAACATACCCCTTTTCTATAACGAATCTAATATTTGATCAACGACCAATCTTGTATCTTTTGTAATTAGAATTATTGTCAAAATTCAGATTTTTTTACAATCAAGAATAGTAATTTAATTAATTATATAAAACCTATGTATAAATAAGACAAAAGCATGGAATGTTGATGATGTGTAGAGATCGAAGGAGGCATGGGTTGGAGATGTTGGTGTGTGGTTCTGGTTGTTCTTCTTCTTCAACCCGTCATAGATTCTGCTTCTGCGAGCTCTATTGTTAAGAACCTACCGGGTTATGACGCCCATCTTCCATTCAACCTTGAAACCGGGTCAGTACTTATAATTTATTTCAAGTGATTATCATAATAAGAAAGTATCGAGCCAACATTTTTATTAAAATTTATTCGGCATTTAATCATTAAAAAAATATATATAATATAATTATATATTATTAATTGTAATTTTATATTATTAAAAATATTAATAATAATTAAGTAATAACTATAAATTATAAAATTTTATTAATTTCTGTATTACAAATTTAGTGTGCTAATAGTGTTATATTTGTCCCTGTTTTGCAATACTTTTTCAAATTTTTCTTATATTTTTAGAATAAAAAAAAGAATATAATAAATTTATCTTTTAATATATATTAAAAAATTACTTTTAAAAGAATAAGTTCACATTTTTAATACAAAATTGGTGACAATTATAAGATATTCATCAAATATTGAATTAGTTTGAGAAAATTACCTACTCAATTTTAATGAACTGATCCAATTTTTCTATCGATATTTAATTTATAATTTATTTTGGTGATCCAATTTTACTTTATTTCATAATTAAAATGTCAATGTTTAAACCGTTTATAATAAAAATAATAAATAATTTATTTTTAAAATATATTAAAAAATAATACAAATATTATTTCTAAGTGAGATGAACAAATTATATTTATGACAATACAGAAAATTGACGATATGTTAAGTAGCTATACATTTGGATTTTTTAAAATAAATAAAATAAATATAAAATTTACATATATAGACAAAAATTTATGTTTTTCTGAGAGGACGATCATAGACGACATAATATATAATAAAAAAAGAGGAGTGCTACACATACAAGTCATTTTTGTTTACAAATTTTACAAGTTTGGTCTAACACACGCGTTACTGAATTATCTTCGCGTGTTTCATCTTTGTTTCCTTTTTTACGAAAAAAAAGAAGAGACACAGAGAAAGAAGAAGAGGCACAAAAAAACGTGAAAACAGCATGAATATAAATGACTTGTATGATTTATATGGAAAAGCGTTCACTCTTTGCCTTCGATCTCCTTCTATTTTTTTCGATTTTCATGGTTTCTGAAATCAAGCTTTGAAATTGTTTTGAAGATGATGGACTTCAGAAATACACCCGAACGATTACAAAAATACACCCAAACGATTACAGAAATACATCCAAAGGATTACAGAAATACACCCAAACAGTTACAGAAATAAACCAAACGATTACAGAAATACACCCAAAAAATTTAAGAAATACACCCAAAGAATTTAAGAAATACACCCAATATAGGGGGAGACAGTATATTTCTTTTTGAAATCTTTTAATGTTTTGCTGGTTAAGGATTAGGTACATGACAGAGACAATCTATAAAAAAAATCTAGAAGAACAGTAAAACAATACCTTGAATAATGTTTTTTTCGTTTTTTCTGGTGATTTTGATGAAGGAGAAAGAGAAAACGAAAAGAGAAAAAGAAATTTCAATAAAAAAAGAGGGAGGAAGAGGTGGTGTTGATGACGATGATAATGAGAAAGAGAAATTACGAAAAAGAAGAAAAAGAGACACGGAGAAAGAAGAAGAAGAAAAAAGAGGCACAAAAAAAATGTGAAACAGCGTGAATATAAATGACTTATATGACTTGTATTGAAAATCACTTGTACGTGGAGAATTACTCATTAAAAAAAACATAAATTTCTCTTAGCGTATCTATGTAAATTTTATATTTATTTTGAAAAATCCAAATGTATAACCACTTAACTTACGTTAATTTTCGGTATCGTCGTAAATATAATTTGTTCATCTCACCTAGAAATAATATTTGTATTACGTTCTTCACTCTGAATTAGGTTGTCAATGGGTAGGGTAGGGTAGGGTTTGGATTCTACCCTAATCTTACCTGCGGGTTGAAAATTTTATTAAAACTCTATCATATCCTATCCGTGGGTTGAGAATCTCTCAACCCCTAACTCTATCCACTCCCTAAAATTCTAAACTCTATCCTACCCTACCCTACCTGCAAAAATATCAAATTTTTTCAAAGTAAATATAAAATTCAATTATTTCAAGTTTTATACTTATTAATAACATAAAAAATAAAAAAACTAATACTTTAAATTATTAAATTAACTAATTAGTTTAGTGGTTGTTCACTTATTGTAAGTCATTACATAAGAAAAGTTGTGGGTTTTACTCTCACTTCCTTCGTTATATACCTATTTTTTAATAAAATATATATTATATATGAAATGCGGGTAGGATAGGATACGGGTTTGGATAACCTATCCTACTCGAACAGATTGGACCGAATTGGATACCCGCGAATAGGGTATGAATTGTCGGCCCTACCCATATCTTGTAACAATCCAATTTTTCAATAAACTGATTTTTGGGCTTTATATACTTTAATTCGCAAAAATCTGCGTGATACACTTTGCCCTAGATTAACTAGCCGGATCCGAATCTACAATAAAAATATAATAATAAAATATTATTAAAAAATTAACAAATTGGTCAAAAAATCAAAGATGATATTTTAACGAATTCAAAATTCAACCCACCACAAAAATTATTACCAGTATATTTTGAATAGTGTAAAAGAAATAGAATAAACTAGAGAATATTCTAAAGTAAAATTATGATATCAGGATTATTTATATTGATATATTAAATATTTGATCTGAAAAAATATATCTATATTTAATAATTATGATATTAGTACATGCAAAATTTTTTTGGAAATTTATCTTGTGTGCAATGAAAATTCGTGTTTTAAATTTTTACACGTATTTTGTTAACCGTACAAACAAAATATATCCATAATTATTTTGTTTTTTATACCAATAAAATATGTAATAAAGACGAAAAATATAATTATTTTTAAGTGTGTATATATTCGTAAATATTATATTTATTTTATTATAAATAAAAAATTCTCTATTGTGATCCTAAATTGTTTGATGCAAATCTTTTTTTGTTTAAAACAAAGAAATATAGGTCATGGGTGCAAATATTCAAGTCATTTTGTGTGTGTAGATATGTAGGGGTTGGGGAGGACGAAGCTGTGCAATTATTTTACTTGTTTGTGGAATCTGAAAGAAATCCTTTATTTGATCCACTTCTGCTGTGGTTTGTTGGAGGTCCTGGTTGCTCTGCATTTTCTGCATTCTTTTTCGAAAATGGTAAGTCACTTCGATTAAATTAGTATTTTTTTTAGTTAATAATATTAAAAAAATATAGCGAATGAGTTAGAACTTAAATGTCATAGTCTTTTCATACTTAATTAAGAGTTTGTGGGTTCGAGTCTCCTATTTTTGGTAAAAAAAAATATATATATATTAAAAGAATATAAATTTTTTTAAATTGTATCAATTTTATTTTGATATTATAGATTATGACACAAAAAAAATTTATAAAATCAAACTATTTTTATAAAAAAATTGTAAAAAATAAAAATTTTTGTCAACTTAGAAGATTAAGGTTTTTGTATATAAAAAATCAAATAATAAGATTTTTAATTATTATTTTCATATGAAAGAGTTTAATTTTTTACTAATAATTAATTTTAATATTTGTTATCTAAAACTTGAAAGAATTTAGTTATTTAATTGTTTATATTTGATTAGGTGTTAAATTTGTTGCACAAATAAAAATAATTAATTTTCATACTTGTTATTTAAAAATGATATTTTTCTCTTTTTCTATATATAAAAATATAATTAGATATTAGTATAAAAAAATTATATCAATAGTTATAAAATTAACTCAATTTTTTTTAAAAAATAATTGAATTTTAATTCTAATTATTAATCACAAGATTAGTATTCTCCCTAAATTATATATAATAAGTATATGAAAAAAATAAAAATATAAATTAAAAAGATAATTGATGAAAATTTAAAACTAAATTTAACCAGGAACTAATTTATCCAATAACCCATAATTTAAAAAGTATTTATACACTTCATATTACGTTAAAGATAAAAAGTCTAAGTCCACTAACACAAAATCCAATCTACTAATTAAATGAATAAAATAAAAATATATATAATTAATTAAATATTTTAATATTTAAAAATATAAATTAATAACTGCAAAATAATCCTTATATTTCTCATGTTATGATTTGAAGTACGTATTATTTTTCTCTTTTAAAAAAAGATCCATTTTTAAATCTTGTGGTTGAGAAAAATAGTGTAAAAAAAAGATGAATACAAAAAATAAAAGACAATTTTTTTTTCTTCTTTTTTTTGGTAAGAATGAAATCAACAAGATAGTTAAATATGGTATAAAGACAATAATAATAATAATAAAAGACAATAAGGAGAATATAAGGGCTGGAAAGAAGACGAATGATGTTTGGAACACTGGAAATTTTTATTTTATTAGGACATAAGAACAAATACAGACTAATAAAAATTAATTTAATATTTGAAATCTAATATTAAATGATAAACAAGAATAAAGTATTAAAATTAAATAAAACATATAAAATAGAATAATTTTATATCATTTAAGTTTTTTTATTAATCAAATTTAATTAAATTGGTCTAACATAACAAAAATCAATTATAGCTAATATTATTCTAAGTTTTATTATTTAATTTGGTTGGACTTGATTCATAAAAGAACTTAAATACGTAAATTACTCATAAATAAAATAAAATAGATTGATTGAAATTGAATAGAAAGGAATTACTCTTCTTTTTATACAATTTTTTGATGTAGCAATACTCATGCAATCTCACTTATCCACACTATAATTTGGAATAAATTAAAATTAGAATATATATCTAAATAGGTTCCTAGAAAATTTGTGCTTATTTCGTCCCCCAAAAAACTTTATTATGTTGAGATACTTAAACTTTACAAAAATAAGATATATAAGTCATTCCGCCATCACACTTTTGAGAGTCTATTTGACCAAATAAAAATAACAGGTTTGACTAAGGTAAGAACTTATATATTTTACTTTTATAATATTCAAAAACCTCAATATAATAAAATTTTTTTGGGAATGAAAACGTCCGACATAAAATTTCTTAAGGACTTATTCGAATATATACTCTTAAAATTAAATGGAAAAAATTACTCTATCTTCTATTTAATTTTCCAATATCACAAGAAAGGAATTCGTTCAATCTTACTTGTCCACATTATACTTTTATCATGAGACCAAAAGAGCTTTTTCACTCCTCTAATCTCTCTCTTCTCTCTCTCTCGGCTATAATAATTTAAGAAGTATTTATACACCTCATATTAGGTTAACGATACTCTAAGCTCACTAATAACATAAAGTCTAATATATTAACTGAATAAATAAAATAAAAATATAAATAAAATTAAACTGAACATTTTAACACTTAAAAATATAAACTAATACCTATAAAATAATACTTGTATTTCTCATGTTATGATTAGGAAGAGAGAGAAAAAAAGAGTTAAAAACATTATGAAAATTTTCAATATATTAAAATAGAGTAAAGTATCATTTTTGTCTCCAACGTTTGGGGTAAATCCTATTTGTGTCCCTAACGTTTAAATCATCCTATTTGTATCTCTAACGTTTGTAAAAGTGATTCAATGTTATCCTGCCGTCAATTACACATCATGAACGCTTTAGTTTGAGTTTTAAAAATCTCTTCTTGAAGTTAGAATAGAAATGTCTGGGATAGAATCGATAATCCACTCCAAAAAATAGCTCATCAAAAGTTAAAACTAATTCCTACAACATTTACATAATTCACTTTTGTAAAATTAGTAAAGCTAATTTTAGAAAATATATAAATAAATAATAACTAAATAAAATGAGAGGTAATAAACAATCTTAGTTTATAACCTTAGAATTTTAATGGTTGAAAAAGAGAAAAATTATATACCTCTAATTGACGGATGGTTCATATTGAAGAGACTCACCTATAAATTGAGCTTTTCTTTAATTCATTTCAATCAAGTCATCCAGATAGAATAACATAATATTTCTTTGAGTAGTTTTCTCCTATATATAGAGAGAGTGTTATTGTAATCTCCTTGTGATAGAGAGAAGTTGTAATTCTCAAAGAAAGTTATTCCATTGTTTCCATATTTTATACAAATTTCTAATTTTTCATCTCTATATTTTGCTGTGTCATTTGTCTGGTACCTAACAGTGGTATCAGAGCCAAAGGTTGCTGATTAATATATTTTTTTTTCGCTGCGAGTTACCGTCTAAAAAAAAATGGCAGCAAAATATGAAATTCCGAAATTCAGTGGGAGTAATTTTTCCATATGAAAATTGAAGATAAAAACCATTATGAGAAAAGACAATTGCGTGACAGCAATTGAAGGTAGACCCACTGGAATTACAGATGAAAAATGGAAGGAGATGGACAACAATGCTGTTGTAAACTTACACTTGGCACTAGCTGATTCAGTTTTATCAAGTGTAGCAGAGAAAAAGACAGCAAAGGAAATTTGGGATGCTCTCACCAAATTATATGAAGTCAAGTCACTTCACAACAAGATATTCTTGAAGAGAAGACTTTATACTCTTCGAATGAGTGAATCCACACCGGCAACGGATTACATCAACAATCTAAATACGTTATTTTCCCAACTCTCATCGTTGGAATATACCATAGCGAAAAACGAATGTGCAGAGCTCTTACTTCAAAGTCTACCAGATTCATATGATCAGCTTATCATTAACTTAACTAATAATGTTTTGACTGGTTATCTTTCTTTTGATGACATGGCTGCTGCGGTTCTTGAAGAAGAATCTAGGCGCAAGAATAAGGAAGATAGATTAGAAAGCTCAAAACAAGCAGAGGCTTTGTTGATGACAAGAGGGAGATCAATGGAGCGTGGTTTCAGTGGGAGTCAAAGTAGACCAAAGTCACAAAGTAAGAAGCAGGTCAAATGCTACAATTGTGGTAAGAGAGGGCACTTCAAGAAAGATTGTTGGAATAAGAAGAGTATAGAGAAGGTTTCAGAAGGATCAAGTTCTCAAGGATGTGTTGCAAGTACCTCTGATGATGGAGAAATCCTGTATGGCGAAGCAACAATTGGTTCTAAAGGCAGTAAACAGCTCACTGATGTTTGGATTGTTGATTCAGGAGCAACATGGCACATGACTCCTCATCGTGATTGGTTTTGTACATATGAACCTGTCTCGGAAGGATCGGTATTTATGGGAAACGATCATGCCTTAGAAATTGTTGGAATGGGTACTGTCAAAATAAAAATGTTTGACGGTTCTATTCGTTCACTTCAAGGGGTAAGACACGTGAAAGGCTTGAAGAAGAATTTGTTGTCGATTGGACAATTGGATGAACTTGGATGCAAGACCCATATTGAAGGTGGGATCTTGAAAGTTGTTAAAGGAGCTCTTGTGGTAATAAAAGCAGAAAAAATTGCAGCAAATCTATACATGCTTATGGGAGATACTTTGCAAGAGGCAGAGGCATCAGTTGCTTCAACAAGCCAAGAAGAAATGACGATGATATGGCATTGCAAACTAGGCCACATGTCAGAACGATGCTTGAAGATTCTTGTAGAACGTAATCTCATTCCCGGGCTCAAATCGGTAAACTTACCATTTTGTAAGCACTGCGTTACAAGCAAACAACATAGATTGACGTTTGGTAGATCAACTGCTCGGAGCAAGCACATATTGGAGTTGATTCATTCTGATGTGTGGGAATCGCCGGAGATATCCCTAGGAGGAGCAAAATATCTTGTATCATTTATTGATGATTACTCTAGGAGGCTATGGGTGTACCCGATCAAGAAAAAGTCAGACGTGTTTGCGATGTTCAAAGAGTTCAAAGCAAAGTTAGAACTTGAATCTGGAAAGAAGATCAAGTGTTTAAGGACAGATAATGGAGGAGAATATGTCGATGGTGATTTCCTAACATTTTGCAAGCAAGCAGGTATTCAACGGCAATTCACAGTTGCATATACGCCTCAGCAAAATGGTGTAGCAGAGCGGATGAATAGGACTCTCCTAGAAAGAGCACGAGCTATGTTGCAAACTGCAGGTTTAGCCAAGTCTTTTTGGGCAGAAGCTGTTAAAACCGCTTGTTATGTGATAAATCGGTCACTATCAACTGCAATTGGGTTAAAGACACCAATGGAGATGTGGCAAGGTAAGCCACCTAATTATTCTTCTTTACATATATTTGGTTGTCCTGTGTACGTGATGTACAATTCCCAGGAAAGAACAAAGCTAGATCCAAAGTCTAGAAAATGTATATTCTTGGATTATACTGACGGAGTTAAGGGGTATCGCCTGTGGGATCCCACTGCCCGCAAGGTAGTTGTCAGTAGAGATGTAATATTTGCAGAAGATGAATTGCAAAAGGAACAAGAAAATGACAGCACTGTTAAAGAGATAACCACTGTTCAAATAGATGAAAAATGCAGAGAAGATGATCTTTTTGAAGTAGAACCACAGCACGAAGAACAAGAAGCAGAGGCCAATGACATAGAAGTTCGTCGATCCACTCGACAAAGAAGAACCCCATCATGGCACTCAAATTATGTTTTAACAAACCATGATGCATATTGTCTTTTGACAGAAGATGGAGAGCCAACAACTTTTATGGAGGCTATGCGCATTCCAGACGCTTCTATGTGGATGACAGCAATGCAAGAAGAAATTGAGGCATTACATAGAAACCATACCTGGAAACTTGTTGAACTTCCAGCAGGTCGGAAAGCCGTTGGTAACAAATGGGTTTACAAGATCAAACGAGATAGTAATGATCAGGTGGAACGATATCGTGCAAGATTGGTTGTCAAGGGATATGCTCAGAAAGAAGGTATTGACTTCAATGAAATATTTTCTCCGGTGGTGAGACTAACTACTATTAGAGTAGTTTTGGCTATGTGTGCTACATTTGATTTACATCTAGAGCAATTAGATGTAAAGACTGCTTTTCTTCATGGAGAACTTGAAGAAGAGATATATATGCTCCAACCAGAAGGTTTTGAAGAACAAGGAAAAGAAAACTTGGTTTGCAGGTTAACTAAATCTCTGTACGGTCTAAAGCAGGCGCCAAGGTGTTGGTACAAGAGATTTGATTCTTTCATTATTAGCCTTGGATACAACAGACTTAGTTCAAATCATTGTACTTATTACAAGAGGTCTGGTGATAATGATTTCATCATTCTACTGTTGTATGTGGATGACATGTTGGTGGTAGGTCCCAACAAAGATCAAATCCAAGAATTGAAGGCACAGTTGGCTAGGGAGTTTGATATGAAAGACTTGGGACCAGCAAACAAGATTTTAGGGATGCAAATTCACCGAGACAAAAAGGATAGGAAGATTTGGCTAATGCAAAAGAATTATTTGAAGAAGATCTTGCAACGCTTCAACATGCAAGAATGCAAGCCAATTTCAACCCCACTTCCTATTAATTTTAAATTATCCTCAAGTATGTGCCCTAGTAGTGAAGCAGAGAGGATGGAAATGTCTCGAGTACCGTATGCATCAGCAGTGGGAAGCCTTATGTATGCCATGATCTGTACAAGACCAGGTATCGCTCAAACAGTTGCGGTGGTAAGTCGATTCATGGCAGATCCGGGTAAAGAGCATTGGAATGTTGTTAAGAGGATCTTGAGATACATCAAAGGGACCTCGAATGTTGCATTATGTTTTGGAGGATCGAAATTCATTGTCAATGGATATGTCGACTCAGATTTTGCAGGTGATCTTGATAAACGAAAATCTACTACAGGATATGTATTTACACTTGCAGGAGGAGCTGTGAGCTGGCTATCTAAATTACAGACTGTTGTAGTTTTATCTACTACAGAAGCTGAATATATGGCAGCAACACAAGCATGCAAGGAAGCTATTTGGATCCAAAGGTTGATAGAAGAACTCGGGCACAAACAACAGAAGATTTCTGTGTATTGTGACAGTCAAAGTGCCTTGCACATTGCAAGGAATCCTGCCTTTCATTCAAGAACAAAACACATTGGAGTACAATATCACTTTGTTCGGGAAGTAGTAGAAGAAGGAAGTGTTGATATGCAGAAGATTCACACTAAAGATAACCTAGCAGATGCCATGACAAAACCAATCAACACAGAAAAGTTTGAATGGTGTAGATCCTCATACGGCCTAAGGAATACATGAGCAACATAAATTTTGAAAATTTATCAAAAATTAGCTTTAAGTGGGAGATTGTAAAATTAGTAAAGCTAATTTTAGAAAATATATAAATAAATAATAACTAAATAAAATGAGAGGTAATAAACAATCTTAGTTTATAACCTTAGAATTTTAATGGTTGAAAAAGAGAAAAATTATATACCTCTAATTGACGGATGGTTCATATTGAAGAGACTCACCTATAAATTGAGCTTTTCTTTAATTCATTTCAATCAAGTCATCCAGATAGAATAACATAATATTTATTTGAGTAGTTTTCTCCTATATATAGAGAGAGAAGTGTGTTCTCCTTTTGTCAAGAGAGAGTGTTATTGTAATCTCCTTGTGATAGAGAGAAGTTATAATTCTCAAAGAAAGTTATTCAATTGTTTCCATATTTTATACAAATTTCTAATTTTTCATCTCTATATTTTGCTGTGTCATTTGTCTGGTACCTAACAACTTTTTTAGGGACATAATTGAATCTAAACACAAATAGTGGGTATAATATTAAAATCGAACACATCCAAATGAGAACAATTGAAAAATATAATCTGATTTGTTAGTATAATTGATAATAGAATAACATTGAATCACTTTTATAAACATTAGGGATACAAATAGGACGATTTAAACGTTAGGGACACAAATAGGACTTATTCCAAACGTTGGAGACAAAAACGATACTTTACTCTACCAAAATACATGAAGGTCTAACTTTTTAAAAACTTATCTTGTGTGCAATGAAAATAGGTGAGCTAATTAATTTGCTAATAGGTTAACCATTTGCAGGACCTCTAAGAATGGATCGAAATATGAGTGGAAATATCCCAAAACTTGAGCTGAACCCATACTCATGGGCCCATATGTTGAACATGTTATACATAGATATCCCGGTGGGCACTGGATTTTCTTACTCAAAAACGCAACAAGGTTACTATAGCAGTGACACATTATGGGTTGAGCATACGTATGCTTTTCTACAAAAGGTAAAGAATTCTTATACATTGATACTTCATAAGAATGTACCTATGAAGCACGTACACTTCGCTAAGTTATCGTGTCTGTGTCGGATACATTTCAGACACGACATTTACTGACACTCGTCCGACACGCATATCTGCGGTGTCCAACCGTGTCTTAATAAAAAATAAAAAATTTTTCTCCGGACACGCCTGGACACACCTAAATACCATCACGTGTCCGCGTGTCCAGTCTTATTCTTAACATATATTCTTAAAATAAATTTATATATAGTATATATTATTATTTATTAAAATAAAAAATATTTTAAATACTTGATATAATTAAAATAAGACATTAAAAATAATTAAAAATTTTAATTTATATTTTAATATTAATAAAATATCAAAATATCATTACAATTTATCTAAAAAATACTTTATATTTTATATATATATGTGTGTCCCCGTGTCATGTAAGATTTTAAAATTCGCGTGTCGGCATGTTTCGTGTTGTGTCGTGTCCCGTGTCCGTTCATCATAGGAATGTACATAATTTGGCATCTATTTATAGCAGGATACGTTCATATGGATTTGGATCCTCTAAAGTTTGAATTTCACTTTAAAGAGTAAAGTGTGATCTTTCACCATTAATTTTATAGATGGAACCGAGAATAAATATAAAAGAGAAACTATTCAAAGATAGAATATCACACTTTACTCTCTAAAGTAAAATTCAAATTTTAGAGGATCCAAATTCATTCATATGGTAGGATCATCAATACTATGGTTGAATGGAAAGTTAAGGATGAATATAAAAAAAAAAATTAACTACTTTTTATTATGAAAAAATTAACGGTATACCTACAATTAAAATTTATTTGAAATATTAGAAATAAAATTTAATCATCTTAAATATTAGGAATAATTTTATAAAAAAAGTTAATTAATAAAATATAAAATTTATAAAAATGTGTAATATACTAATATGTAAAAAATTACTATTTTAAATAAATGTTACACATCTCGAGTATATAATTTCAAAAACTAATAAAAACACAAGACGGGTATTATGTATCCGAGACATGATATAAGTAGAGGAAAAAAAGAAATTAGTTGCACTTGCATCCAAGATATGACATAATTAGGTTGTTATATATAAATCGGGTGTTGAGTACTCGATATATGATCAGTTAAAAATTTACGCAAGTGTATCTAAGATATACATATAATTATCTAAGTGTCTCTGTATTTTAGATAACTACATAAAAAAAATTTATATAAAGATCTACTTGGCTCAATCATTAGTCACACTATATTCATCTTTCTACTCTATTTTCCTTATCTTTTTTTTTTATACACATGGCTAATAATCAATTTTTTTGTATGTGGTAATTTATTCCAATAAAATAATAAAAAACAGTGAAAAAGAATGATATTTAAGTACAATTTACCTGTGATGTTGTATACTTATTATATTAATTTTCTAGATGTACTAAAAAATGTCATATTGTACAACGTGGGGGCAATAAGTTACAAGGAAATTGGGAGAATTGCATATAAATTTCTATCAGCGCTGGCAAGTGGAGGGTTTATTAACATGACATTTTGTGTCGAAGATAACCAGCATGTGAGGATAATGCTCGACGTATATGTTAGACTAATGCCGCCACATGTGATGGAGTGGTATGCTACGGAGGCGTAGCCTTCATTCTACTACGCTACGCAAAGGTTACCTCATAATCACTGCCAATTGATGGTAACGACGAGACAGACAGAACTGAGCCTGCTGGTAAGGGTGGCGGGTCATAAGGGACCGATGGAAAGGACTCCCAAGGGGAGTTTGATTCCCTCGGATGAGACGTTTACTGAGGATTGGGAGGACGACTATTAGCAGCAGAGACCCTTTAGCCCCATTCAAGCAATAGGTGGCGATTGTAGACTGTCCCCTTCGGTCCTGCAGGAAGTCCTGGCAGGAGCAAGACTGATTCACTTTGCCAAACCTCGAGATAGTGTTTAAGAAGACGAGAATGAGTCTAATTCGGATTACATTGCCGAAACTGGGTCATTTAAAGAGAGTGATTCTTTTGAGGAATATGTGCCAGAAACTCTAATTAGTGGATGTGCTCGGTCTCTTCTTCCTCTTTTTGCCATTCAACAATTATCAGAAGTTCCAAGCTATTATTAGACTCTTAACTTGGATGCAATATAATTAGATGATTCTTTTAACCTTGGAGAAGGAGAAGATTACAACGTGGATGGCGGCATAGAATTTCGGATAGGCCATAAGTTTAGCAGTAAAGATGTTGTTCTCATGGCACTAAAAAATTACAGCATTCGAAAGAATGCTGAATACAGAATTTTGGAGTCAGATAGGCTGAAATAATACCATGGTCAATGCAAACAATTTTCTGCTGAGTATTCATGAAGTCTTATCACTTCAGCAAAATTCGAACTACTGCCCCATGTGAAATATGTGAAACCCTATTTACCCTGTTTCTAAGTCATGTCATTCTCAAACTAAAAATTTGCTTCCTATTCTCTGGTTGTTGGGAATTTTTTTGTGTAATTTGCAATCGGCTCATTATCTGTGTACAAACCAATAGTAAGCAATATCGTGGAGCATAATAGTGATCTAACTCCACGTAAGGTAGAAACTGCACGTCTCAAACTCCTATACCGCTCAACAAATGCAAAGAATAAGACATTATCAAACATAAAATCACTTAATTTTACTGTGTATCCGAACCTAATTTTTTTAATGTAAGATAGTAAAATATCTGACAGAAAATAGTGTCACACGTAGGGCTGGAAGTGAGTCAAGCCAGCTCATGAGCCAGCTTGAGCTCGACTCGTTAACAGCTCGATAAGCTAAGCTCGTGAGCTGGTGAGCCAAGCTTGAGCCTGAAATTGAGCTCATAAATTAAATGAGCCGAGCTTGAGCTTAGATAAGCTCAGCTCATTAGCTCGTGAGCTGGCTCGATATATATATATATATATATATATATATATATATATATATATATATATATATATATATATATATATATATATATATATATATATATATCTTAATTATTTAATATTTATATTTATTTTTTATATATAATTTTAATATAAGACATAAATAAAAAATTTATAATTTATTGATAGATAAACAATATATAAAATTGATCTTTTTAAATATTTTTAAAAATATATAAGTTATAATTTATTATTATAAAATTATAGATTATGTATCTATGTTTCTCTTATTTGAGCCAGCTCGTGAGCTTTTGGTGAGCCGAGTTTGAGCTTAAGAAATAAGCTCGATTGTTAACGAGTCGGGTCGTGAGCCAAGCTCAATTTTCGTGAGCCGAGCTTGAGCTTGGTCTAGCTCGGCTCAACTCGGCTCACTTCCAGCCTAGTCACACGACATGACAAGAAAAACTAAAGCCTCTATAAGAAATTAAGAATAGCAATAATCAGTATTTCTATACTGACATATAACAATACTAGCAATAACTAATTATACATATTAACCATAATGTAATTAAATATTAAAATTATGTAAATAAATAATTTTATTAAAAAATATTTTATTTTATGAATATAATCATATTACAACATTAATATTAATTAATAATATCCTAATATAATAAATATTCTGTTAAAATAAAACTTCATGTAAATTTTAAAAATTAATTAATCATATTCTAATGTTCTCTACTAACTAATTATCTTCTAACTAGTTTCATAATTTAATTAAAATATATATATATTTTATGAATATAATTATATAACAATATTTATATTAATTAGTAATATCCGAAGTATTCGGTAAAAAAAAAAAGAACTTTAATACTCTATACTAACTAATGGTCTTTTTACTAATTAAGTCCAACAATTTTAATTAATTAAACCAAAATAATCTAACAGGCCAATATTTTAATATGTCCCTTAACTACTTAGATCAAATTATTTTAACATGTCAACTAAAACTAAGTATTTTATCGATTTTTAGTAAATAGATGGTGGTTCGATTCTAATGGTCTGGGAGCGAAACCGATTCTTCTTTTGTAAGTACCAGTTTTTTATAAGTGCATTAAATGTTCTTGAATTAGATGAGTATTAAGAAAGGAAATGAGTTCAAAAAGTGCAAAAGGGTAAAAGAAGTGTAAAATAAAGGATTCGAAAAGTAAAATTGACTGAAAACAAAATGGTTTGCATTGAATTTTAAAGAAAGCGATAAAGATGCCTTTGATTAAATCGAAGGACTTTGGACACAGAAATTAAAGGTGTTGGAATGTAAATTTAAACATGAAAATTAAAGTTGTTTAAAAGATAAATTAAACATGAAAGGTAAAGTTTACTAAAAATCATAAATTGAAAGATAAAGACATGGAAGGAACCCTACAGAAATCAAACTCAAATGCAGACTCAGAAATTCGTTGAGATATGAGTGTGTTTGAGTGTATTTCTGAAAAGAAGTTCCAACCTTTATTTTCTAAAACTTACTAATATTTATAACTCACTTCCATAACCGGCCATTAATTACACGATGTTGCCTTGTATGCGAATTCCTAAGTAACCGTTTCCCCTCTTTTGCTAATGAGCGTTACCAGTAAATTCCTAACTCAGAGAAAGCCTTCGACTTCCCTACTCGTGTAACTGCTCGATTCTCCATTCGAAAGACTATCCGATTTTCATTCGAGTAATTGTTCGATTTGTTAAGGTATTGAAATTGAGTCTGTGTTAAATACTTTTCACTTAACGCTTGCACGTGCCTTTTTTCGGCCTCTACTTCCTTCCTGACCCTTCACCAGCATTTCGAATCAACTTAATTTTTCGAAAATAATTATTTCGACTAACAAATTGCCCCTTAAGATTAATGTGTTTGCCTTCGAAGTCATTTTTTGGAAGATGAAACACTTAATCTTAATCCAGTCATCAGTCACCTTAACTGATAATAATTACTATTTACCTTCTCCATTAATTCTGACTCGCCTTCTTCACAAAGTTACCTCCTTTTTTTTAAATTCTCTCTGTAATAACGGCTAAACCAAAACTCCCTTTAAATTCAACACTTCCATCTTTGTTCAACTTTCTCAAATCCCTATTCTCTTAATTTTTCTTGCATTCCTCTCTCTTATATAACTTCCAAAATATCAACTAAAATTAAATAAATTAAAATATATGTAAACTAATTAATTACTTAATATAAAAGAGATAGAATCCAACTTTAAAATCTAATTTCCAGGTTACGTGCCACATTGCATTCAACCGATTGATGTCCTGTAACTCACGTATTTTCAACAAGCCATGTATGCTTCTAGAACTAAACTAAAGGTGTAATCAAGTTTCCAAAACTTTAAAAACTTAGCAAATGATTGTTGTTCTCGGTTGCACCAAATATATATAACTTTTTATGTATATCTTGTGGGATTATGATTATCTCTTATAGTGGTCGAGCATAAATTTGTAGGATCGGGACATGAGGTTGAAGCCGATTTTCTTATTTCAGGTCGATATTTCTATAAGGATAGTGTGTACTTACAAAAAATTCTGACGCTCAAGTCAGTATAGCCTAAAAGGTATAAAGATTAGAGTTAGAAAAGATACTTTGGATGTTTTGTCATGTCCTATATTTCGAATATTTTGTCATGTCCTATGTTTTGTCATGTTTTGTCATGTCACTAATATCAAGTTTGCACTATATGAGGCTTGAACCCAAGACCTCTTGGTAAGAAGGAGGAACATATGCCACTTGAGCTAAGATTCATTGGCACGTGGATTCTCGTCTGAATATAATTCAGAGTATATTTTTTATGGACCGACGTGCTTCTAAGTGCAGCATTCTTGGGCTGTATATGACATGAGCCCAATCTAATGGGATTGGTCCATAACAATAAATAAATAAATAAATAATCCATACATTACCAACGCAAGTTGGTACAGATAGATGAGGGTCTGTGTCCCTTAACCATCTCTTCTGAGTTTGATACTCACTGGAGGATGGGAATAGAATTTGCTTGCTTGCTTGGGAGGGTCGCCCACTTTGTGTGCCTCTGCAGTACCCGAAGAATTAATCATTGGGCTTCCGGCCTAATAGATACCCTGGTGAAAAAAAAAAAAAATAATCCATACATTGTTTTTGGTTAAAAAGTAGTTGTTTTACAATTGTTTCAAACATGCTCTTAATTATGATGCATTGTAGTTTGTAGATAATGATAGGTTTCAATTTCTAATGCAGTGGTTTATTGATCATCCAAAGTTCAACTCAAATCCATTTTACGTTGGTGGTGGCTCGTATTCAGGAACTCCTATTGCTCCTCTCGTTCAAAAATTATATGATGGTAAATACGGTGAATGCTAAATTCTGAACAGCTATTTTAATTTATTAACTCGGTTTGATTCATTCAATTTTTCTGAATTCGCAGGTTACGTAGCAGGTGGTGTACCACGCATTAATATCAAAGTACAATATTCCAATAAATTCAACACATTTTTTGTATTTAATTTTACTCTTTGTCTGTCAATGTCAATGAGTAATAGCTCAAATGACATAGTCTCCCCATACTCAATTAAAAGGTTGTGGATTCGAGTTTTCTATGTTTGGTAAAAAAAAAAAATTTTGATTTTGGTCCAATAAAATTTACCAGGGATATGTGATTGCAAGCCCAGGGGTGGACCTATATGAGACCCTGAACTCGAAAGTGTTGTATGCATACCAGATGTCTCTTATACCAGAATTACTCTATCAGGTAATTTAATTTACCGAAATATTTGGTAACCAAAATATATTAATAAAAAATAATCACAATTTATCTTATTTAATATTTATAATTATTATAATAATTAATAAATATTAAATAAAATAAATTATAATTTTTTTTGTTCTTTTAATATTACTGTTAAATTCATGCTTCTTTATTTGCTGATTTTGTTGCTTCATCTCGTTTCTTTCCCTTTTTTTTTTCTTAAATACAGTCGATAAAAGAACATTGTGGTGGTAATTATGTAAATATTGATCCAGAAGACACAAAGTGTGTTTCCGATTATGAAGCTTATTCCGAGGTTAGTACGATATGTAACAACTGAGTACATTATATTTTTTCTTTAAATTTTTAAAAATTTTTTAAATTATTCGTAATATTTTATTTAATTCAATTTTGTTTTTTATATTAAGAGTGTAAAAGAAAAAATTATCCATGCAACTTGTATATTTAATCTGTATCCGATCTAAATTTTACAAATAATATCTAATTTATTAGTCTATTTTAGGACAGAATTAAGGTTAAAATAGCGGAACAATGACCCCTTCAAATTAAAAAAATTTATGTATAAAGATCATTACTTTTTATATTATCCTCTCTTATATTTTTTTTAGAATTATATTTTTATATTAGTCTCTCTTAAGAATTACTCTAACTCTATCATGATCTATTTGAAATACGGTGGAAATTCAGGTACAGTCGACTTCACGTGAAGATGGTAGTTGAGAGCCGTTAGATAAAAATTTAGTCAAATCAATCAAATTATCTAACGGCTCTCAGGCTCTCAGCTAACGGCTTCACGTGAAGTTGGTAGTTGAAAGTTGTTAGCTGAAAATTTAGTCAAATCAATCAAATTATCTAACGGCTCTCATCTACCAACTTCACATGAAATCAACTGCATCTGAATTTCCACCTTGAAATATTTCAAAAACTTTATTGATAGAAAAGTATTGTTTACCACTTTATCTATATGTAAGTTTTTGGGTCTCGCAATTAATATTAAGTCCTAGTACATAAGATATAATTAAAATAATCATGTAGCTTATGGATTTGCAGTTAGTTCGTTACATAAATCCACAACAAATTTTGGAACCTTTCTGTGAAACGACACCTGCTGTGAATCATGGAATTTTACAATCCTCACTTCAACATGGTTCAGAATTTTGGTGTAGAGTTAAGTACATTCACTTTATTTATCTTTACATATCAACTTATTTATATAGTAAAAACTCAGGTGCAGTCGACTTCACGTGAAGTTGATAGTTAAGAGCTGTTAGATAATTTGACTGATTTGATTAAATTTTCATCTAACAGCTCTCAACTATCAACTTCACGTAAAGTCGACTGTATATGAGTTTTCACCTATTTATATATATGTAGGTTAATATAATAATAAGGACTAAAGAGATAGTTATTTACTATTTAAATGCTACTTTTGGAAAGAGTATGAGATATTAATATTAATGAGCTCATGTTGATAGAAATAATAAATCCTCTAAAACAATTCCTTCATTTCAATCAAATATTCTTAAATTTATAGAACTTTATAAAAAGAACATTTTGCTCCCCTAGAATGTTTAATTAATTCAAAATTTTAAAAAGAACACTTCCATTTATTTTATTTTATTTTTTAAATGAATGCCTGATATATGTATATCTATATTCCTAAATTCATTCTCATCATCCATTTATATTGGAATACAGAAATGTCATGCGACATATATAATTCATGTAGTTTAATAAAAATACTTTTTCTTGTTGTTTTTATTAAGAGAAAATTAACATTTGACCTAACTTGATTATGCTAACTGTCTATTTTAGAGTTATGATCACATTCTTGTGAACACATGGGCAAATGATAAAAGTGTGAGGAAAGCCTTGTATATTAGAGAGGTAATAATGCTACATACTTTGAATAATTTGATAGGATAATTAGTTCGAGATATTATTGTATTTTAGTTTAATTATTTTGTTCGTTCTATAGTTTTATTAAATTTACAATTAGATTTTTATATATATTTTTTAATTAAATTTTTATATTATTTTTAATTTGTAAAAAAATATTCAATTAATTATAAATATTTTTAATTTTTAAAAAGTTATTCAATTAATTTTAATATTTTTATATTAAAAAAATTAATTATAAAATAAAAAATAATATAAAATTTTAATTAAAAAAATATATAAAAATCTAATAAAAAATTTAATAAAATTATAAAAACTAACAAAATAATTAAACTTTGTATTTTCTGTTGAGTTGCATTTGCTGAGACAGTATTATATCTCAGATTTATTATGTCTGTCTTTGTTTTTACTTAGCATAACTAAAGACGTTTGTGTTCTATCATGTCATGTATTTTATGTTTTTCCATATTTATCCATGATATATATATATATTTTATGATATATATATATATATCCATGATATATATATATATATATATATATATATATATATATATATATATATATGGGTATATAGATTTATTAATCTGCCTATTATTTAAACATATTTGTTCATGATAACTCAATAAAATATTTATATTTCATATATATTAATTAATTACTGTATGTAAATAAACAGATTTTGTTTTTGATATTGGAGTAACATCGGTGTTTTTTTAAAATGTGGATTGATAGGGGTGCATTCTCAAATGTGAAACCGTTTAATTAGATAAACAAAAATCGGATCATCCAATTTGTGAGAAGCACAGAAATCGAACCGTCTGATTTGTGAGATACAGAAATCGAACTGAGGAATTTGTGGAATCGGACCGAGAGATTTGTGAGAGTACAAAAATCGGACCGAGAGATTTCTATTAAAAAAAATTAAAAGATTTGAAGTATAGAAATCGAATCTTTCGATTTGTGTATCTTTCATACTTTTAAAAAATATCAAAAATTACAATATTAAAATATATCACTACTTTTATTTTCATATACAAGAAAAAAAAATCGTAAATGAAAAGTTTTTTTCTCTTACTATTGTACAGGTTATTAAAAAAGCTATCTTGATGGATGTATATAATTTTAATATAATTAATAATGAGTTGACTGAGAATTAATTCCATTAATATTGGGATGTAAATAGGGAACTAAGGGAGAGTTCTTGAGATGCAACAAGACTTTGGCATATAACATGACTCTACTCAGCGTTGCAGGATATTATCAAAATCTGACCAAGACCAACATCCAAGCTCTAGTTTACTGGTTAACTTCTTATATTATTAATCTGACTATATCACGTGTATATTAAAATTATAATATAAAATATAAAAATTATTTAAATAAAAATATTTAAAATATATTTTTAAATATTTTTAATAATTAAAATTTAATATATATAATTATTAAATTATATTATTTTTGTTAAAATTAAATTAAATAAATTGATTTGAGAATTCTTTTTTTTTCTATATTGTTATGAGAGTATTTTAATTATTTTTTATAATAAAATTATTGTAGTCATTTTCTATAAAAAAAAATATTAATTTAGATCTGTTTAATATTTAATTTATCGATTTTTCGGCCAAATCAATTTATTTAATTTAATTTTGACAAAAATAATACGATTTAATTTATTATATGTATTAAATTTTAATTAATAAAAAATATTTTAAATATTTTTATTTAAGTAACTCTCATAAAATATATATTAAATATAAATATATATTAAAAATAAATTAATATATATATATATATATATATATATATATATATATATTGTTACTAATTTTAGTAACTATATTTTGTATTTTTTTTTAACGAGAAACTTTAATTTGTGTTGTTTTATATAATTGCAGTTCTGATCTTGATATGTCAATACCACACATAGCTACACAAAATTGGATAAAGTCATTAAAGCTTAGCATATATGACAAGTGGCGTGCATGGTTTGTTGATGGTCAAGTGGCCGGGTAATATATATTAAAGTTTTCTTTAACTTTTTTATATTAATTGGTAAAATATCATGCTAAATGCTGCACAGATAGGTTGAGCTCCTCATTTCTATATGAATAAGGAGGAAGAATTTAGAGTAGAGAGAAATTAATAGTATTAGAGATAAATAAAGAATAATAAGAGAAAATTAAGGAATGAAGAGTTAAGGGGGATAGATAAAAGGAAAAGATAATTCTATTAATGAAAATTTTCAAAAAGAATATATGAATTACTAATTTTATACTTTTTGAATTAAATTGGGTTGGTCTAGTAATTAATTTATTAATTTATTTAAATAAATGTCAAAATTTTAAATTTTGTCATGTGTATGAAGTAACCTATTAACCAATAATAAATTTTTAAATGGAGTTCTAATCTATAACGAATTAGTTCTTAACACCCCAAATTAAAAAATGCCGTAAAAAACTAAAAAATAAAATTTGTGTTTTTTAATTCTATCACTACTCTATTTATAATAAATTCTACTCCTATAACAACTTTTTAATTGAGTCATAGGGCCAATCTTTTTACGCCTTACATACTCATCATATATATTAGGGTAGCTGTTGAGAATAAGTGTGTTTGGATTTCATTTGCATAGAATTGATTTTACAAATTTGATTTTGATGAAAAATAAATTTGTGTTAACGTGATTTATGTTTGGCAATTTTTATGTCAAAATGGATTATAGTAAAGTAAATGTTGTTTAGATTATACTACTCAAAATCACTTTTAGATGAAAAATTACTAAAAGAGACATCAATTAAAATAATTTTTTATATTATTCTATTATTTTACTTTAGATATTTGAATAAATCTTATTAATTAATTTTATAATAAAATTAATATTTACTTACTAAATTAAAGTAACATATAAAAATTGACAAAATATATTTTAATACATAAAAATACTAATAAATATTAAATTAAAAGATAAAATACTAATGAAATACATAAAAGATAATATCTTATACAAAATTAGTACATAAGAACACTATTATTTCTACTGCATGTGATTAATAATTTGATCCCTAATCAAATCTCGAACACGGTCCATTTCTGCAGAAGAGCTAATGGTTAGAGTTTGATCTGAGCTTTCACCAACATAACTATTATCTTCTCCATCAAGAATGTTTGCATGTTCATATTGATTAAACTCGGTATCTGTTTCAGAATGTCTTCTAATAAAATTATGAATAGCCATTGTTGCACACACTATCTGCACTTGAGTTTCAATTTTGAACTTGGGCATGTGTTGCAAGATAGCAAATCTATTTTTCCACACTCTAAAAGTCCTTTCTATTGTGCATCTTAAGCTTGAGTGATAATAATTAAATACTTCATTATGATTTGTAAATCCAGAAGAACGCCTAAAATCTGCAAGATGATAGCGCTCACATTTATATGGACCAATATATTCTTTTGGTGTTGGATAACCGGCATCTACCAAATAATATTTACCTAATGAAAAAAAAAAATAGTTACATGATAACCAAGTAAATATAGTTTATTTGTAAGAAAATGATAAAAATTAACCTTGGAGGAGGATGCGAAAAATTCATGGTAGGAGTTGTAATAGCATTATCAAATATACGAGCATCATGCGCAGTGCCTTCCCATCCAGGGTAAAGCAAAAATAAAGCACATGTCCCAATCACATTCAGCAATTATATTTTGTGTTGGATATCCTTTTCTTCCAATAAATTTGGGTTGATCACTTGGGCTAACCACACATGGGATATGAGTACCATCAATTGCTCCTATAGCATTTTTAAAAAATGGCCAATATCGTTGGTCATTTTTTATTTTGCTATGAACATTCTGAAACTTAGGATCCGATGACTTAATATATTTAATAGATAATCTCAAGCAAGCAACCAATACCTCGTGAAAATGTCTACTTACTGTTTCTCCAGAATGTTGAAACCTTTCTTGTATCATCCTATTACCCACTCCATGACCAACCGTATTTAAGAACATTGCAACCATTTCCTGAACTCCCATTTGTCTTGTACATTTTAATCCTTGTTCAACTAGTTCATCACAAAATTGAAAAAAAAACATGTTTTTCCATCCGAAACATTTCATAACAACGAATGCCATGGTCACATAAAATTTCTTGCACCCATAAATAACCTGTTTGTTCACTAGTTCTACATGATTTTTTGCACAGATAATTGACTGCATATTGACCAATTAATGCAGAAATATTTTCAATTTCATCTGTTTCTTCTTCTATAATGGAAAGTAATTTTGATTTTTCATGTTGTTCCTTTTCATACTCTTCAAATAAATACTCCATGTTCATTCCAAATTAATTAACAAAAATTAAGTCCTACATAAGAATATAAATAAATTCTTATCAATACCAAGCAAAAAAATAAATTATATATAATAAGAACAATAATTAAATACCACAAATATTATATAAAATGATAAATAACTAAATAAGCAACACACAAATTTTTTTATTGTCTTATCCTAGCATAACAAAATATTCATGGACAAATTAAAATGGAGTATAATAATAACTTAACTAGTTTTGCATGAAAATCACAAAAAAAAAAATATTAATTTTGCATGAATGGTAGTAGATTATATGCTGCATGTTTGAGCCAATCCAACAATCTTTGCTCATATTCTTTTAAGGATACAAACATTTCTCTAGCAGGTTTAAACATCATTAATTGACAACAACGACTATAAAAATTGGGATCACTAGTGATCATTTTCATCTTTTGAATCTCAGCCATTATTTCCCCAATAGATGCACCGGGTACTAGAAAAGTGGACACAGTAGTTGAGCGTGATTCAGATGCAGAGGCAATTCTACTTATTGCATCCGCAATTTGCTTTGAGGCAGCGACTTTAAAATTTTTCTTCTGTTTTGTTGTTTCACAAACCACATCTCTCTTTCTTTTTTCCGTACTCTTTTGACTATTATTTTCTTGAGAAGAGCTAAGATTTACGTGTTGAAATTCAGAATTAACTCCCACAGTAGCACCTATACCTTCTTCTATATCAACATGACCTTCC
Organism: Arachis hypogaea; assembly: GCF_003086295.3. Lineage (NCBI taxonomy): Eukaryota > Viridiplantae > Streptophyta > Magnoliopsida > Fabales > Fabaceae > Arachis > Arachis hypogaea. Next base: position 1,084,676 of record NC_092049.1, on the reverse strand, counting down.
TCAAAGTATGGTCGATATCCATCACCATATTCTTCTATGCCACTAGGTAACATCTCAGATGAGAGAGCCCAAGCAAATTTGCCATCGGCCATAACATCTTTAAATAATATAGTTAACTCATCTTTAAAAGGAAGTCCTTTATTTCTGAATTTTCTATATAAGGGATTTTCCTACATGTGTACAACTAATCAACACAAGACTTATTACCAAAATTAAAGTTAAAATTTTTGCTTTAATAATAAGTTACTACATACCAATTGTTTTCTCTCCCACCATTCATTTGGTGCATCAACGGTATGTTTAGTATAATCCCATCCTAAACCCGTTTCTTTGTCAAAAAACTTTACCATGCTGACCATTCCTTCTTAAGATTGTCTCACTTATTTTTTAATTGAATCTTATCATATTGTTTTCCAGTTTTTTCATTAAATATATATATAAAAGAATATTTAGTCAAATATTAACTTTTTTTAAATTTCAGGTAATAACGTGAGAATGTTAATTTAATATTATTTTTATACCGTACTCTCAATAATTTTATTTTTATAAGACTTTTTTTGGCATCCAACATTCATAATTTTATTAATACTTATGAATAATTTTTTATTTAATTTATCTTTTTAATGGGATCAATTAACCTATATTATAAAAAAGTTACAATAAAATATAATATATGAGAATTATAATTATAAATTTTACATAGTCGAATAAAAAAATAAAAAATTTCAGCCGAAACAAAAATAAAGTATAATAAAATATAAAATGAGAACTCACGTAAATAAAAAACGATAAAAATTTTATAAAACCAACAATATATATATCATATGAATAAAAAAATATAATAAAAGATAAAAAAAATTATTTGAACTATATCAAATAAAAAAATAAAATAAACTTCGTATAAGATATAAACACAGTGCATAAAAGAGAAAAAAATAGAATTTATATGAACAAGAAATAATAAGAATACCATAAAAAAAAGTAATAACATACCTGGGGATTAGAACACTGAAAAAAACAATATAAAAAAAAGTCAATGATAAAAATAAGTAAAAAATAAGAAAGAACAAAGTCAAATAAAAATAAAAAAGACACTTTACATATTAAACATAAAGAACAGTAAATAATAAAAAAAATTCATATGAACTAAAAAACAATAAGAAATAAAAATATAAAAGGGAGTACTATACATTTTATAATATTAAACAAAAAATATTTTATAATTTATTTTAGTGTCGTTAGTACTCTTTAATTTAGTATCATTTATATAAACAAAAAATAATAAAAGTATTATAAAAATTAATAAAAATAAAAATTTATATCAACAATAGTTATCATATAAATAAAAAAATACAATAAAAATATAACAATAAAAAATTAAAAAAATAACATCAGAATACTAAAAAAAGATATGAAAAATATTTATCATATAAATAAAAAATATAATAAAAAATATAAAAACCAAAATATGAAAGAAAGAATTAAAAATAATAAAAAAATTAAAATATTTACTTTGGCAGTGATAAAAATAAATCTGAAAAAAAAAAATCTATAAGGAAGAACATAAGAGAAGAACATACAGAGAACTAATGGTGAAATGATGTGGTTATGTGCATCCTTTTTATAGAAGAAATGAAGGGTACAGTTGGTAGATATGGAATAAATTTTTTACCTAATTCCTTCAACGGTAATTAATTTTCCCAACGTGAACGCAGAAGTTTGAATTTGTAGCTTCACGTAAACGTACGTTCAGAGGTGAAAGCACTTTTGGGTTAGGAGTTTCAAAAAGTTGCCAAACATGATAATGGAATGTTCAAGACGCTCAAACGGACTTTTCTATTTCTCAACGTGATCCCCAAACACACCCTAAGTAGTATGACTACAATCCAATCAATCACGTGTGAAATAGTTTGTTATTGTTATTATATTAAAATATTAATATAATAAGACCTTTGATTAAATTTAGAAATTTATCATTGTGATAGTGATTATAATATCGAGAGATAAATTTTTTATAATTTAATTTAAATTATTCTTGGTCATATGATTATTAAAAAAAACATTAATAATCCAAAAAGATCAAAATATATATATATATATAATGGTCTTCATTTGATGAAGATTAATAAATCTCATTTATTAAATTATACATATAGATGGTGCATATAGAGATATGATCATTGAACATGATTATAAAAAATCTAAGCAACCATTAGATCTATCTTTATAGAATTGTATCATTATACAAATAGGATACTTTTTCGAAAAGTTAGTTTGACGATGAAACCTTATATACTTTCAGAAGAAAGTATATCCTCTATTGAGTGGTGTTACGATGGGTAACCGGAGATTGATGGGCTGGACTCGTTGGGCTGGCCCAATCGTCTGAGGAGGGAAGCCTTAGAACGGGTTCGCGTCTTTGGGGCCTCCGTCTGACTTGTGAGTGTGAGTGAATGGGGGGTGGTACCTGTAAAGACACTCCGATGCCTAAGTCAGTAAGGGTGTAAGCAGGTTTAGAGAGTATTGGGACTTAGAGATACCTGAGGGGTGTCAGTTTATTTATAATGGAGAGCCAATAACCACCGTTGGAGTAGTTCCACCTTCTAAGGTGAATAACCGTCCCTTTATCTTAGGGAGGTTGAGATATGGCTCCTGAAAGTGGGTAACCGTCCCTTTATCTTAGGGAGGTTGAGATATGGCTCCTGAAAGTAGGTCGAGAGATTTTAGAGGTAGTTATTTTAATATTATCTGCCAGCTAATCCTCGTTTCCGACTTCCTTAGAGCAAGTCATGGTAGGCACCGACTTCCGGAGAGAAGTCGGTGTGGAATAAGGGCCAATTCTTGGGATTGGGCTTTTCTTTTAGACTTGGGCCTTAGCGTTGGGCCAGGGTATGAACAAGTGGTATACAATTCTAATAAAAGTAATTGTACTCTCACTCTTTCTTTAAGATGAAATCCCTTTTCTAAAAAGGAGTTTAACCTCTTATCACAAACACTTTGTCATAAGAAGAGTGATAAAAATAATTTCATTATTTTTCTAGGATAACCAATAAATCTTATTTATTGGACCTAATATCAATTCTATTGTTATGCAATCTCTTAACACATATAAGATATCTTCAAACTCTAATGTTCTTGAGTTTCAGCTTATGTCTTTCCATATCTCATATGGATAAAAAAAAATTAATTTAGTGAAAAATTTGTTAATTTAGCAACATTTTTTAAAATGTAGTCCAAATATTTAACAAACAGTGATCTCAGCTAAATCAAATTTCATGTTTCTTTAAACATGATGGAGTACATGGAGTACTAATATTTATGCGTTGAGAGAAGCTCATTCTTTATTCAATAGAATATCAATTAGATGTTAGCGATTTTATTTTAAGCTCTTATAATAAAAATACTCAATATCTTTATTATTGGTCAAACCAACCCTTAAAAGCAATTTTGATTCACATCCTCAATACTCATATTGAATTTTTCTAAAAGATCACAAACATTAATCATATTAAGGCCAATTATAAATTGTTTGTAACAAAATGAATCTCCAAAAATGTTTGCAAGAACAATTCTCGCTAAAACCATTTACCTAATGGCATTCTAACTTCTAAAGGTTTTTAATTCAAAATATATTGTCCAATACTTCCACTAGTTTAAACAAAATTTTTGATAGTCATACTATCTTACTTTGGACACCATACATCTTCTCAAGATGTTCAGTAATAAATAGTGGAGAAATATCTTTAAACTTAGAAATTATGGTTGTCAAAACAACCCATGTAAAATAATATTACAAATACTTCACAAGTTCTGACCATTCCAAAACCAATTTTATTCGAAGATATTATTTCAGTAGGATTATCATGGACATGTCCATGATAATCGTTTCGTACATAAGAATAATTTTCAATTTGTAGCTAACTTATTACTTTCAAGTATGCCATACAAAATATGGACATATTAAAAAATTTAAAATATGAAAGTAAACAAGAAATCTATATTTTTTGCAAAATTATTTAGAATTACAAATGAGTATCTTGGTTGTCAAGTTGTTACTCATACCTATTCTAAATAAACATGATTAAATTGTATCCCATACAATTATAATCCCAAATAATTATCTGGTTGTCAGATAATTATTTAACTGAATTATATTTTATACTCTTAGGTTGTCTAGATTCAAGTATAAAATTAATTCTCATTTATACATCATCATATGCATAAATAAATTCTATCTTTAAGTACAAGTCTCCTAGTTGTCAGGTTACTCCTTGTAAACAAGAGATAAAATTTATTTTTTTTGACAATCTCCTAACTTTTAGGATTCATATCCATTGTTAGAGAATTTTATAATCATGTTCAATAAAAATTGTCTTTAAAATAAAATTATGCACTATTATAGATCTTTAGGATTACCTTCTTTTCTTGCACTACATGTTATGAACACATGGTAATCCTTCGGTAACACTTTTTTTTTTTTATCTTTTCTTTTAAATGAATAGATGCAAATTCTAACAATAGTTTTGTTGCATTGTATACTCTCTCAAAATTAGTTTGCCCTTATTAGGATTCAAGAACTAATTTTGATTGAAATTATAGACATTTTTTTTAACGGATTAAAACTATATATTTATGTTCAGGAAACAAAAAAAATTGCTAATGTTCAAACATATACCAAAGGGGAAAAAAACATATCATTTAGTTACCTGATTTTTATTGTAACTTCCTTAAAGGTCCTATCGAAATAATATAAGTTATGACAACTGATTATTGGTATACAAAGCATTTTATACAAATTATATAAATATTCTATCATAAGTATCTAGCTAGACTAGACTAGTAAGTAGTAAGTATATTATTTAATTTTATTTATTATTCTCCAATTTATTTATATATATAATAAGTTATACCCAAATCATATTAGTTTTTCATAGCTTTTAAAATTCTATCTTTTTCTATCAATAAATAATTTTGTGCATTCACATCACAATTTACATGCTTCATTTAATGTTTACACAGATTTACAGAAATTTACAAAATGAAAGAAGATCATTACTTAACATATGTGTCAGTAAAGGTAAGTTACAATGCTATTTTATGTTACATTTAATTTGTCAGTTTAATAATGAATTTGCATTTTTCTTAACTAAAATCACGTACACTTCACTAGATGCATGTATTTATTATTGTAATAAAAATGCAGGGTGCTGGACATGTAGCCCAGAAATATAAACCCAAGGAAGTTTACCATATGATAAAGAGGTGGTTTTCATATTCTCTTATATAAGATTATATATGCTTCCATTATTGAAATCAAATTTAATAAGAGGAAAAACTTGATTATTGTATTTCAATCAATTGTGACACCATTCAAATATCTCTTATAGTAGTTGATTCATAATATGCAAGTCAAATTCCAATTCCAAGGAGATAGAATTGCTATTTACATGACAATGTTCTTATGAGATTATCCTAAGCTAGTTAGTAGCAGAATTGTCTTCTAGATATATATCTCAAAGACAAAAGAAAAAAGATAATAATAAATAAATAAATAAATAAAAAGAAGGTTATGCTTTCAATTTTTTAATATAAAATAAATATTAAAATTTTATTAAGTGCAAATATTTTCTATGAATTTAACTCTGTTAACATAATTTCTCGATTTTATCATATATAAAATAAAAATTCAAATAAATTTTGGAAATCAACAAAACAAAGTTTAGACTACTTTATCACAAATGTTAGAGTCAATATTTTTTATGGTTATCAGTGACTAAGAGAAGGGGGTTGAATCTTAGCCCCCTTTTTGCTGATTAAAACTTGCTGCCCTTTTAAAACGCTTCAGGAGATATTTCTGCTTTTTGTCTCGTCACTGGTCAAGAGACTTTTTCTTTTTGTCTCGTAACCAATTAGGAGATATTTTTCAATTTTGTCTCCTTCGAACAGAATCAGAATTTGAGTAGAGTAGAGAGAGAAAATCACACCCAAAAGTATCCTGGTTCAGCTGCTAAGTGCAATGCAGCCTACATCCAGTCTCCACCACAACAATGATGGAATTTCACTATAATCATCATGATTACATACACCAATTCTCCCTAGGAACTACCCTTCCTATCCGGGACAAGTCCAGAATCTAACCCCAATCCTGAACTTGACTTGGTTACCTACCAAGCTTTCAATTGCTAAGTGCTAACCCAACTTGCAAGGGAATTCTCACAGAATCATGAAACACAATACAGATGTACAAAGGATCTCTAGGACATCTATGGCTTTTTCTTTTAATTTTGTATTCTCTGCCTTTTTTCGCTCCATGCATTTTTCATACAAACCTCACTGTTTGCCTTTTTCCATGAGACTCAAGACAGACAAAACTAAATAGAAAATTACAAAATAGAAAATATTGAAGGAGAAGAACTTCTGTTAGTTTGGGTAGCTATGAAAACTCTGTGTTTTACACTCTTGACTCCTTACTTCAAGCCTTGGCTGTCCACCCTTATTATAGAAGGGGAAGCCTCCAAGGTTGAAACGGTCCAACCGAGCTAAACTTCTTCTTCTTCAAACGAAACCGGTTCGGCCAGAGAGAGAGGAGAGGAAACTGAACGCTAAAACTAACATGCAATTACCTCTGTGTTACCCCTTCTCACCAAGCTTCATCAATCCGGACCTTCCATCTTGACTTGCTCACCAAGAAGGATTCCTGGTCCTTGATGAGTCCTTGATGCTTGACAGCTCCTCCTGCTCTAATCTTCTGCCTCTTCCTCCACATAGCTACAGTAGCTACCTCCTGTGATGGTTGAGCAAAAGTAGAGACGAGTCATGCTTCCAAGGGATCTTCTTCCTCTGACCGAATTGGATCTTCTCCATTTTCGGGTATGGAGAGATTGAGACTTCCTCACCACTTCTTACCATGAGTAGCAAAGATCATAGCCACACCCTACTGTGGATCTTCTTTTTCTTAATGCCATCATCACAATGGCCTCTTTCTTGCAACTAGCTTCTCTGTGATTTTTACTGATAGCTTACTTCATCCCTCCTTTCCTGCTAGATAAGACCGAAAGAGAGAGGAGAGAGAACAGAGAAAAGCAAAATAAAAATGAGTTGTGTTTACATTACCCATGCCTAGCCTCTGCTTCTTTCTTCTGATTACTTGCTTCTACCTTCTTCTTCTCTGACAGTGAGGTGACTGAATGCAAAGAGAGAGAAGAGAAAGTAGAAAAAAGAAAAGCTATGGAAGTAATGTGTGTTATCAAATAAAATCAATTAAAATCAATTTCCATGCTTTTTGCCTAGTAACGTGTAATCTTCAATTAATGCCATCAAATCACTTTGCATTTCCTCTTTCATGTTACCAAGGCAATTAATGATAATTCATAAAATTTGAATTCCATCACAAAATGAAAGTGGCATCCGTTGAAAGCATGAAACTTTGCTTTCTTCCAATATTGGTTTCGGACCAAGATTTGGTCTTTGTAGCAAAGACTTTAAATGGGCTTGTTTCAACAATGTACAACCCAACTAGCCAAGCATGGATTCAGCCATAATAATTAAATATTTTTGTACCAAGGCTGAATCTAAACTTCTCATTTCGGCTTACATTTTTTCTTTTCGACCCATAACAAAATCTGCAAGCAACAAAATCATTATTTAGCAAATGTTAATTAAAAACCAAATTAATAATTTTATAATTAATTATTTTAATAATATTTGATCATCATCGAACTAATTTTGGAGTTTTCTAAACTCATCAATCTCCCCTTGATGACAAACATTATTAAAAATTGAAATGGAAAGTGTAAGGATTAAAAGTACTCCCTTTGAAAATTAGGATTCCTCCCCCTTTCCAATTGTTACATAGCTCCCTCTAAATATATGCCATTTTACCAAGGGAAGCAATACTTGTAACATTTAAAATCAAGCTGATAGCCACCATGTCTTCAACATATGGAATATAAATTATGTTGAACAACTTGATTTATGAGCAGAAGTAAAGTGATAAACAAAACTAATTTGTTATCATATAAATGATTTTCTGCTCAATAACAAACAAAATACTTGAGTACAAAGTACATAGCTATCAAAAACACATTAAATAATTCCCAAAAATTTTCTGCCAAATCATTTGATCAAATCAATACTTTCAGCCATCATATCAGAGCAAAAATATTAGATTTCAGCAACATGGCAAAAAATGTCAATCAAACAAAATTATCCAGCATTCACTCAACATATCAGAGTTCAAGGGAATTATCAAAACATGAATAAGTTCCAATGCAGCAAACAGTTCAACATATTAGATAATGCAGCAAACAGTTCAACATATCAGGTCATAGATTATAAAGCATGACCATTGGAACGTGGATCTTATGCACATGGGTGATCATGAATTAAAATGATTTCAGTCCGTGTTTTTCAATTTCAATTTTTCTTGATTTTTCTCCCCCTTTTGTCATCAATGGGGTCCTGCAAAACAAATGAAAACAACATACCAAACAGTAGAATATTTTGTTTTTCACCAAGACACAATGGTCCAGTCAGCACACATGTATTTAAGTAAATGACAATCAAAGCTCAACTCAAAATTAATCTACTAACACAAAGTGCTCAAAACAAAGCCAAATCAGAGCATAAAATAGAGCAAAACAGGTCAACAAATCAATGAAACATAACAGTTTTAATTAAGTTCTTTTTTTTCATCACGGAGAGACCCTGCAAAAAAATGAAGAAAAAACAAAGCAGTCCATAACAAAACAGCATCTTAGTTAAGTTTGGTACAATCTTCCAAGACAAATGAAAATAGTTCCATTGAGTCAAATACACAGAGAGTAAAATAACTGAGCATTCAGCAGCAGCAGCAACAGGGAGCAAACTTAGGCATCAAAATTTTCTTTATTAGATTCCAGAACATCATCTTCTTTCTCGAAAGGAGTCATGTCCTCATCAACTGAATCCAAATGCTTTAAGAGCAAGTTTATCCTTTCATGAGATTTTAGCCAAGCCTTTTCATTTTGCAATGCAAGATTTTTAGCTTCTTTGCTGGATTTTACTATTTGCTTAGACATAGTAGCAAACTCCAAGAGAACTTCTTTACCTTTAGCATGTTGCGGTACACCACCACCTTTGATTGTGGACACTTTATTCTCAACATGTTTGTTACTCAAATCAATATTAAAATGCTCAATCAAGCAAGTCAAAAATATACCATATGACAAGTTACTCCTTTTTATCACTTTTCACACAGTCCTGCATACAATGAATCATAAAGTAAGCTAAAGATATGGGGATGGAGTTCTAAATAGCATAAAGAACAAGGGTGTCACAAACAGCTACCCTCTGATATGATCCGCTTTTAGGAGTAAAAGAACTGTCATTAATGCTAGGAAGAAACCTTCTCTTTTAAAGCAAAATTATTAATGAAAACGTTTTTTTTTTAATTAATTTGAATTTTTAAAACCATAAAAACTGAAAAGACAAGTCATGAGGAATGATAAAATATTAAAACTGTCATGACTTGAAATGGAATGAAGTGATGACATGTTGAAAAATTAATTTCAAAAAAAATTAAAAGCATTTTATGATTTAAAAAAATAATGAGCCCTTATCATGTGAACAAAGTTGGTCTTACATAGGCCCAAAAGGTGGTTACAGCATGCTGGACAATAGGCACAGTTCTCCATGTTTAATCCACAAATTTTTTGAGTTTTATACACCCTCCTTCTCGCCAGTATTGAATAAAGAATATAACACCCTCTCTTCAATCCATGAGCCCACTGAAAATTTCCAGGAGCAAGTTCCAGCATGACACCTACACATGAACTACAATCTCCAGCCTCCTTCCCTATAAAAACAATGTTATATATTTAGTGAAAAATGATAAGATTGTAAAAAACATTAAATATCTCATATGTCATATACTCAAAGCTGACCCTTCACAGATTTTTGTAGAATTTCAGAAACAAAGCACCTAGTTCATAAGAGCTAAAATGCTAGAATCGAATTTCAGTAAATCATCTCAACTAGAGAAAATAGCACATGGTTCATAAAGTATTAGTTAATGACAATATATAAAACTAATAAGTAATGAAGAAGAACACATGGTTCATGGAATTAATAAACAAACATAGATTACAACGGAAACAAGTTTGGCCATCAAAACTAGGGCATTCAGTTTTATAGCACACAAATCTCAAATCCGGCATTTAATTATATATAAAATGCAGTTAAATATACTTTCTCTAACAATTAGAACCTAGAACCCTAACAATCAGAAACATACCTGCTCTAACAATCAGAAACAAGACACATTCAGAAGCTAAAACCCCCAAAATTAAAAACCCTATAATCGCAAAACCTCCCCAACTCATATAACCAAATTTAGGAAAAATGAAACATACCTTCCCTGTCTTGTTTGGCCATTGTTGTTTATCATCATCATCATAGCCACACGCACCTTCTTCGACACTAAAATGAGAGAGGGAGTGAGGTAATCAGCGAGAAAGAGAAGATAGAGAGTGAGCCAGAGAATGATTACCTAGTGAGCGCACGATGGTGAGCGACGATGGGAGGAAGGGGTTCGGCGCTGGTGGGAGGGGCTGGGTTTGGTGCTGCTGGGAGCCTGGGAGGGGTTTCTTTTGGCGCCGCTAGGTTAGAGTTTCTTTGAGTGCATCTGATTTGGGGGTGGGGTAATGGCAAGGGGTTGGTGGTCTAATGGTTTTTTTTAGGATTTTTAGTTGACCGATTTGGTTCGGTTCGGTTAAGATTTTTAGTGTCAAAACGAAAAACGAACCGAACCACAAAAAATAGCAAAACATGAATTTTTCGATTTTTCAGTTTTTGATTTATTCAGTTTTTGGTTTTTTTTTGTTCGGTTAGTCGGTTTTGTTCGGTTCAGATCGGTTTTAAACACCCCTATTTGCGATGGGAGTTAGGAGACAGAACACAGCCCTTTCGAAGACATAGCGACATGATGATGCTGCCATGTGCGGAATGGTGTTGCCAAGAAGAAGTTCGTAAGACAATGGTAATGTACAGCGGCAATGGAGGTGGAAAGGAAGATACAACACCAGCATGGAGGAGGGTGTTGTATTGGATGGGGATAGGGAAGATGATGGTTTCGGGTCAAGTCCGCATAATGGGCCTGGACCCCTGTCGAAAAAAAAGGCCAAATACAATTTATTTTGTTTATAATGTTACCCAACCCTCCCGTACAACTAGTCAAGTAGCACTTCTACATGGACATGTATTTGGAAAAGCTTGATGCAGATGTAGATACAAATGTTGTTATGTTGAACCGCAACTTATTTCAAGATTAACATTAATGTGGGAGTTGGTGTATGAGAAATATTTGTTTGTTCTTTTTAAGTTTCTGTAATTACACGAAAGTTTAGAGACATAGAATACAGAGGAGTAATAATGGAGAAACCTACTGAGGTAAAATAGTACTAGTTAGTGTAATGTAAAAAGAAGGTTGCATGTGGATTTCATTTTAAGTGAGCAAGTTGGGACGCGATTTAGGGCATAGCAGAAGCCATGAACATTGTACGCAAACAACACCCCTACGATAGGTGGTTAATAGTAATTGTATCAAGAAACGTAGTACATTGTTTGAGCAGGAATGCGTATATTAGGTAACGGAGTTATCAAAAAGTGTTACACCAATATAATCCACAAAATACAAGTTTGATTAATAAGTTGAGGATAACAAGAATCAGCATCTCGCAGCTTCGTTGCACCATCGGACCTGCAGTACTGTGACTGGCTCAGTTGAGATGACTTCGAAGATCCCCACACCTCCGGGCTCGAATTTGCACAGGGTAGCGAAGTCTGCCCAGCCTCCAGAGATGACCCCAAAGCTACCGTCACGTCTCCCACTAAATTTGGTGTAGGTGGCCTCCATCTCAATGTGGCCGTGTGCAAGGATGAGTGTGTGCCTCTGACTAGTGAAATGGCTCAGATGAAGGACATTTGGCTGATTGTAGCATAAGAACACATCATTAAAAGAGATAAACTACTGAGGAAGACACGTAGAATAAAACTAGTTGGTGCAGGTAAACAATGCTGGGAGAGTCGTATTAAAAGAACAAGTTGCATTTAAGTTGCCTTACCAACAGGTGGGAGGACAAGACACGATTAGTGAGGTCCATGACAAAGAAGGGCCATTTGGTCTTGTGTTTCTCAGCTATCGCTTTTGCCTTGTCTGAGAAAGGATTGTTGACACAGCGGGCACGCCGGTAAGTACCTTTCTTTTCCTACGGCGGTTCCTCGAACGTTCGGGGCTGGTATGTGTTTTTGCGGCCACCGAAGTCGAAGATACGTACTTAGAAGTCAGAGTTGCCCTTGTGTTTGAAAAGAAGCATGGAGTCTAGATTTATTCGATACGTCTCAGGTCAATGCAATGCTGCCATTTTGTTGTTCTTTCCAGAAGCACCGAAAGCCGATATCCCTTCCATCAGGGACCACCAGGTTTATGTAGGGGGTCCAGTTCGAGAGTTCGTCTGGTCCGATCGGGAGGACCTGCGAAAGAACAGGCAAATGTGGTCAACACATTGATCATTCAATAAGTAATAACATTAGGTGTCTTGTGATGTACAGGTCAGGGGAGGTGGCTTACCAGTTTGAAGCAGGCGGGCCTTATGATTGGCTTCAGAAAATGCAGTCGTAGGTGTTGTTGGTTTCGTTGAGTGCCTGTTGCAGGTCGCTTGCCCTTGTTCCTGGAGGAATACATGTTCACCTAATACAGAACAAATAACAACCTTGAAGATGGTAATGTAGTTGAGGTGAAATAGTATGACAAACAACAAAACACAATAGTGGAGCTCCGTTATTGGATTGTCAAATAGATAAACATTTTCACAGTACGCGGAACAAATTGAACAAACCAAAACCATCATTAGGGTTTAGGGTTTCGTCTAAGAAGGGGGAAAAATGGAAGCAAACAACAGAAAGATGCGCAAAAGCTCTGAAACGAAAATCAAGGGGTTCAGAACTGAGTCATTTTTCTGCGAGTGCAACTCAGTGGTTCTACACAAGAATCGCGAAGTAAAGCAAACAGTCAGGCTCATCATGGGACTAAGGAATGATAAAAAATCGTCAAGATTGCAGTTAAATGAAACATGCAGAGAAGGTAGCAAACGCAAGATAGTAGAGGCAAGGTAAGTATTCCACAAATAGTGCACCCCAAGGAAGGAATACCACCAATAAGACTAATTAGGGTTTTCCGTATCGTCGAATCAAAAGTTCCATGTAACAAGAGTCATGATGCAAGGAAACATTTTTATTTTTTTTCTGCAGGAAAAAACATGCAACATGTACCGACAGAGTCGATGGTTGATGATATTAGTTTCACACAGTTAGATAGCGGGACTCCGTGAAGCAATCAATAGACGGACTAAATCAAAGTGAAGTAAGGGAGTCGGGACGGATTACCTGGCTTGTCTTGGTGGTTGTGTCTGGATTGAGGAAACTTCATCCGGTAGTCTTTCGAGAGACGTGTTGGTGGTTGGATGCAAAACGACGAAGGGGTAAGGGTGTTATGGTTTCGAAACCTCTCGAAACAGTTCAAAAACTCTCTTGTATAAACCGTCGCTGTGAACTACTCAATGGCTTCGAGTTTTGTTTTTACTACAGGTTCTCCATATGCAGACTTGTAGTCTACCACTAATACTCTTCTTCTCATGAATTCCAGGTAGTGTTAGAAGTGCTCCACAAACTCCCTCAGATTGTACCCGTTGTGTATAAATTTTCCAATCTGCATATTCAAAGCCTCGCACCTCGATGTTATCTTCAATCCTGCGAAGAATTTTTTTCAGATGTGCGCATTGGACTATGAATGCTTCCTTGCATACATGTAAGCTATCCACGAGTGGTTCTCTAACCCGAACTCTGCCTCGCTATCCATTCATATTCTCTCAAATTTGTCGACCTCTAGATCGCCCATCAAGCATAGACGGAGTTTCCGAAGAAAACCGGGCCGTCCAACTCTAGCAGTGGCGTTCCTTAGCAAGTGCCAACTACACAACCTGTGATGTGCATCGAGAAAAACTGTACTAACGACACTCTTCATGGCAAGATCCCTGTCCGTCACGATAGATTTTGACTGTTTTCCTTTATTGCATCAAGGAATGACCGCAACAATCACACATAGCTTTTTTCACTCTCGTTGCTCAAGATGGCGCAACCAAACACAACTGTCCTCATATGACGATTCACCCCTGAGAATATTACCAACGGACACTTGTATTTGTTACGACCGTATGTTGCGTTAAATTCCAGGACATCTCCGAACACATTGTAGTCATAACGACTAGTACCATCGCACCAGAAAAGATTTTCCAGCCTCTTCTCACCATCCAACGAGTACTTCCAGAACATTCCACAATCGGTAGTCCTTAAAGTTGCCAAGAACTTCAACGCGGCCTCAGCATCTATCGCGCCTGCCCGCTTTTACTTCTCTATTGCATTATAGATATCCTTTATCTCGAACCCAACAGTCTCGAATCCCCCTGACTGATTGGCAAAGGCTCAGAATATCGTCGGCACTCGCAACCCAGCTTTCCTCATCGAATTAATTTGGTGCAAATCACCTTCCTTGACTGCTCTGTGTGACTGCATCAGACCCCTAAACCTGGAATCCAGCATGGGATGATTATGGTTATCACAGAATTGTTCAACAAACCATCGCCCACTGGTATCATCAACGTGCACCTTAATCCGAGCTTCACACCCGCACCGTGTGATCGGTCGTGGATCCATCTTCCTCTCTCCCCGCTGCATGTGTTTTCCATCTCACTCTCCTTCCCTCGAGCACCCGAATATCTGCCAAATGATTTCACCCTCCGCCCCTTGCTTGGTTCCGCGACCCACCTTCGACCTCCTCACCGAGAATCCCTTAATGCGACCATATTCGTTATAGTAGCCATAAGCTACCTGCAAGTTTATGAACTCCGTCGTTAGAATGTCCTTCGTTGTGAGGGCTGAAAATTCAATTGCGCCAAACGATCCTATCCCGTCAACAATCCTCACTGATGCTTCTACATCTATGTCCCCATCTACGGCGGACAAATCCATCGCTTCTGCTTCCTCCACCGACACGGTTTCGCCGCTCATCCCATCCCCCGCATTCAGCAACAAACAAGATACGACATGGTGACAACATGCGGTGTGCCACATCAACAAAAACCGGTCAACAAAAAATTCATAAAATGAGTAACACACAACCTGTGGCGCATGGACTCAGTCAAAATTAGATGAAAACTCGTAGCTTCGTTCCACAAATCCATTCGCCTGTCACAGTTCAAATATCGCACTGAGTGAAAATTGGCATTATCAATCATAACTACGAACACGCAACTATATCCCACACCCCCTAAAATAAACCCGTACATATGCCGGATCAAACTAAAATCCATTCAAGTATAGCGACCAACCCCAATTTCAACAAACATTTTAATAAGCAACAATTCAAATTCGTCCGTGTGCCGCCCTAAACGGCAACCACGAAAACCATTTCCGGACCATACGTCCACCAACCTCCCTGAAGAAACACTGAACGGTAACTAACTCAGAGTCATCGACATAAAGTACCTGCGAATCCGGTTGTCCCGTGTATTCTATTGCCTTCTCTTATGGTGAATCACAAGTCGCCCAGATCTCGATTTACGCTTCCGTGCCGCTCAATAGCGCGTTCACCGCCGCCTTGAAGCATCGTCTCCTTCCAAGTGGTCCAAACAAAACTTCACAGTGACCACACCGCATCATAGCCCTCCATATTGATCGACTCTGGTGCTATCCTGTAATTAAAAAATTTCGTCTCCTTCCTCTTTTTTTCTTTTTTTTTTTCAAAATTCACCCTCAACTGCTACTTTACTTATTTGTGAACGAACTTCATATTTTTTCTTAATTTATATCACTACCTAATTCACGAAAAACCAGAAAATATTTTTTTCACCGAAAAAAAAAAACCCTGTAAAACAATCATTTTCTTTTGTTCAAAATCTTATCCTAATATGCCACACGATTGTCAATCTTTTCGCAGTACGCATTTATGTCCCCACCTTGCAACTTCCTACGTCACAATATTTGAAACAAAGTGACACGTTGAAAATTTTGTAAGAAGAAACTTCCCAGTCTTTTCATTAAGCTCGAACCCATATGTTGACCAGTACACTGGTGTTGGATTATACTAAGTTTTAAACCCATTTTATCATCATACATTAAATTATTTTCGGTTCTTTTGAATACTGTACTCTTTGATTTAGGTTTTCATAAAAAAATATAGTTATAAACTACAATCTTAAAAGTATTTAGTCTTGATTTCTATAGTAGTCTCATTTAAATATGAGCCGAAAGTTTCCAAAAATATTTCACTTAAGACTTTGAGTTTTTCTTTAAGAAAATAATAAAATAATTTATTTTATGACTAACAAACTATTATTTGAAATTATTTAAACTAAATTACCATAATATTTAATAGAATTAACGCAAAGAGTAATGCTAGATAAACAAAAAAACAACTAGAACTTGTCTTATTTAGCATTAATTAATTATCGCAACAATTAATGAATGCTAAATAAGGCAAGTTATGACTGTTTTTGGCTGATTTTCTTTGGTTACTAAACATTTTTAAAACGGAAATATATTTTAATACGAAATTGATGACTTCACCAAAATATATTAGGAAATTATCTGAATAAAAGTTCTATGAAGATCAAAATTAAAATTCATTTTTTATTAATTACAAAAATTGATTAAAAACCAAAATTTGATTGTTTTGCATTCTTTTTATATATAGAATTTAGTTAATATATACTTACGGATATATGATAAGATTACTATTCATAAAATATTTTAAATATTTTTATTTAATAAATAAAAAATAAATACATTAAAAATTTAAATTTTTGTATTTTTAAAAAATGAAATTTTTTAATTTATTATCTTAAAATGTATTTTTAGAGTATAAATTAGATAAAATTTTATATATAAACCATAAAAACAAAAGGTGTTGAATGAATATTAAAGGATATTTTTGTTAAATGAACTAAATTAACTCAATTATTATTAAAGATGTACATGTTCTTAAGATAAAATATATTATATAACTCAATTATTAAAGGATTTTTTTTAAATGAACTAAATAATACCTTTATTCTAATTATGTAGGAGAGAGAAGTGTATATTTTTTTTTAAAAAAAAATATTATTTAGTATCTCAAGAAAAAAGAGTATATTTTTTAAAAATAAATAAATAAATAAAATATTGTTTACATGCCCGGCCCCGGCGGTTGTTCTTTGAACGTTCTAAAGCGCAACTGCTCTTTATTTTATTTTCCCCTAATGCAGCTATATTTAATTATTTTCTACCGAGACAAATTTAATTATTTTAGTTAAAAAATATAAAGTAAAGTTAAATAAATATTTGAATATTTATATTTTGAATAATTAATTTTTAAATAAAAACAGCACTAATAAAATTTTTTAGAATAATAGATATCAGTGGCGGAACTTGAAACAAAATTTTGGGGGGGCCAAATAGAAAATAATTGTCAAAATATTTTTTTATATGGACCTCATTTAAGATAAGCTCGTCTAATCTCATCTCTTTGATTTGGGTGATACTGCCAAATTTAAAGCCCTTTTTTAAGATCTCGTTCCAAAAAGTTAAAATTAAAGTCATCAGATATAACTTTTTGAAATTTTGAAGGTTATATCTCGCTTTCTTCGTGATTCATTAAAGTAGAAGAACTATCTACATGTGTTGATATTGTAAAAGTTATATGTTCTCTTTCTTAAATATTAGCCTTCCTCTTAAAAAATATATCAATTTTTTAATTTTTCATTATTATTTTATATAAAAATTTGAATATATATCTTGTAAAATATATAAAGAAGAAGTTAGAAGGACAAATATTAAAATTTATAATATTTATTGAATTTTTTTTATCAATTTATACAAATACAATAATATTAATACTTTTTGAATATTCTATTATTTTTTATCATATAAAAAATTAAATTAAATAAATAATAAAATATAAAATAATATTAAATTAAATAAATAAAAGATATCTAATTTTTTATATTTGAACCTAAAGATAGAGAGAGTGTTGTTTATTGAACTTATTAGATACTTTAAGTCATAATAAAGTATTTAAGTCAATTGAATTATTTTTTATCTTTTGAAAAAGTACTACTAAGTTTTTTATAAAAAGTTTGGGGGGGCCATGGCCACCCCTTGTCTGAACTAAGCTCCACCACTGATAGATATGGATATATTATCTTTAAATTAGATCATATATTAAAATAAAATGTCTTAATTAAACTAATTTATTTACGTTTGTTATTCTAAAAAACTTTATTAGTATTTTTTTAATTTTAAAAGCTAGTTTGTCTGAAAAATATATAATTAATTTAGTGCATGATTGATTATGACTTTATATGAGTGTACATGTAGATGAAAATTCATATATAATTATCTTCATATAATATATACAATTATATTGATTTAGTGCTATGATTCGGAACACCGCACTTTTGTTTAAGTGGTGGTGACGTGTTGTGAAGAAAGAGTGCCTTTTGTGGAAGAATGTGGTCTGTTCATGTAATAACTTGAGATCGGATGAGTTACTGTCTATGCAAGTGCTCCCTACTAGAGGAGGTCCTTGGAAGAATATCTGCCAAATAGAATTCAAGGAGCAGTATCTGAGGGATAAGATGATTACAGGTCTGGCTATGAAGGTTGGTGACGGACGAAGGACTCGGTTTTGGGAGGATGTTTGGTTGCATTGTGACTCCTTGAAAGATCGATTTTTCAAGCTCTTCTCTATTTCAAACCAATGTGGGTCGGTTATTGGGGATTGTGGGTTTTGGGATGGGCTAGAGTGGGTTTGGAGCTTCCAATGGAGGCGTGAGCTTTTTCAGTGGGAGGTAGAATTACTGAGTCAGTTACATGAGGTGTTGAGACCTGTGAGGCTAGCGAATGATAGGGAGGATAAAGTCGTGTGAAAATATGATAGACTTGAAATTTTTTCGACTAACTCCTTTGTGCAGGTGCTATAAGAAGGAATGCTATCAGAAGATGTTACCAGTTACAGTTTCACGAAGACCATCTAAAAATGGTTGGCTCCACCAAGAATAGAGCTGTTTGTCTGGTTTGTCCTGATAGGCAGGGTGAATACAAAAGAACGGCTAAGCCGTCTGGGAATTCTTAGCCAGGATGATAAGCAGTGTGTCTTGTGTAATAAGGATGATGAGCACGTCCATCACCTGTTTCTCGGCTGTGATTTTGCTTGGTAGGTGTGGAGTGCATGGATATCTGTGTCTGACCGATTCTGGGTATTCCCGGAGCGAGTGAAGGACCATTTTTTGAGTTGGACAGATGAGCCGAGAAGAAAAGAAGACCGAAAGCAGCGCCTAAGATGCTTCTGTGCGATTGTCTGACACATTTGGATGGAGCGAAATAGGAGGATCTTTCAGAATGCGGGTAAAGGTGTTGACGAGTGGAGAAGTACGCATCCCTAGAATTGTTGATGGCTATGCCAGAGATGACGTGAGGAGGTTGGATCGTTGGGATAGGTTTCTTTGAAAGAAGTCTAGTTTTTAGTTGGTTTGATTCTGTTTGTTCCACCTTAATGTGTTAAGCTCTCTCCTTTAAAAAAAAAACAATTATCTTCATATAAAATTACTAATATTAAATTATTTAATATTTTTTATTTTTTATAAAATTAGGAGTCAGAATCGAATCCACAAACTCTAAGTAAATATAAAAAAATTATCATTCAAACTCTAATTTAACAAACATCAATCTAAACGCACACTATATCATTTAAGTTATAATTTATTACAAAATTATTTAACGTTTTTCAACTAACAACTTCACCCATGGATGTATCACTTTTTAAACTCAAATTGACCACGCTAGCTCCTGCGTCCTGAGACCTCAGCTAAGGTATTATTATTATAATATAATAGGACTATAGGTGCTATACTGCTATGCCGTGAACATTTTCTTCTTGCTTGGCTCACACAAACACCATAACATATAGCGGTTCATGATTTGTTCCGTGTAATAACAGCAAAGACCGTTATGGGAAACGCATGTGGAAGTGCCAAACCCGTTGCTCATGTCTCTTCTTCTAACTTTTCCGGTAATTTCTTTCTTCTTTGCTTCTTTCGCTGCCTTCGTTTGAGTTATTGCTTATAAGCTGTTCCGTTCCTGAGTGAGTGCACTTCTTTCCTCACAACAATGCCCAAATTGAAGGTTCTGAGGCTGCTTTTCAATTCAGGTTGCAAAGAATCTCCAACAATAACAGCTTTTTACTCTTCTGTCTATCTATTCAACATTCAGAAAACACTCTAATCAAATCAAAGTCACCTAGAAACTACACAACTGTTGCAGCCCCAAAACCTCTTGGTTACAGATTTTAGATTTAAGTTAGATACTAGACTTTGATTCATGTTTTGTTGCATTTTATAGAAGAGGAATGTTAGAGGCCATCAGAATTTATTGTTTTTTGCCATCAATTAGCGATCAATATTTAAAAGTACGGGATAAAGTATTTTGTTGGATAATTAGACTAAAAGAATTGAGTTGATGGATAAGTGATGGATAAAAATAATAGATTTTGATGGTCTTCTGGCATTCTCTTTGTAGAAATTGACTTGAAGAAGGTAGATGTTGATCTTTGTTTCTAAATTTGTGTCTGATTTTGTAACAGGAAGTAAGAAGCCTGTAAGTAAAACGAATAGGAGTCCAAACTCTAACATGCGAAAAGGCGATTCGAAAATATCCGAATCAAATGCTGGAAAATTGATCTCCACTAACCTTAAGTCCTTCAGCTTCAATGATCTAAAGGAGGCCACTAAGAACTTCCGGCGAGAAAATTTAATTGGAGAGGGAGGGTTCGGGCGTGTGTTCAAGGGATGGATTGATGGGAACAACTATGCTCCAACGAAACCGGGGAGTGGGATTGTAGTGGCCATTAAGAGTCTTAAGCCAGAAAGCTTTCAAGGTCACAAGGAATGGCTTGTATGTACAATAAGGACCTTAAATTATAGCTTATATTTTCCTTTTAACTCATTGATCTTGCTTCAGATTCGATTTCATTGATTTGCATCCTTTTGTTGACAGGCAGAAGTCAATTATCTCGGGCAGCTTCACCATGAAAATCTGGTGAAACTTATTGGTTATTGCTTGGAGGGTAAAAACAGACTTCTTGTTTATGAGTTTATGCAGAAAGGAAGCTTGGAGAATCATTTATTCAAAAGTAAGTGCCATTTCATCCTGTTATTTGGCCTTTCTGTTGGTCCCCTTTCTGCTTCCCTAAATGCAGAGAATATGCCAATGTCAAATGTGAATGATTTATATCAAATGATTTGTAAACAACTGTGTTGTTTGATCTATACAGTGGTGGAAGATGGCTCAATCCTTTGTTCTGTGAGTTTTTTTTTGGGGGTACATGCGCTGGAAAAACAGGTTTTCTAGAGGTCTAGTAGAAAAATCCTTTTTTCTATGAGTTCTATTTTCGCATCTTTTTTGTGTTTCCGCCGTCTCTTTTCTTTCGTATTTCATATTCGTTCATAGTTTCTTATCACATGACTAATGGAATAAGAACATTAAAGCTTGTATATAGTTGTTGAATATAAAAGACATAGGATAATAATTAACTGTCACTTGATCAATATATCAGGCATGTTCTGTTACCAAAAGGATCATTTTTAGGCAGTAGATACCAGGACAAATCTTCAAAAGAATGATCTTAAACTTTGGTGGAAACTTGGATTTCACGCTTGTTTCTGAAAAACAGTCCAGAAAAATGTTGTTTTCGGAAGTAGTTATAGTCTTTATGAAATCATGTTCAAACGGTGATTTATTGATCCCTTGGACAACAGAAAGAAAATTTTCCATATTTTTATCTCCTTTATTTCCACTATATTTTCTAATTCCATCTCTCAGTTGTCTTTGCTTGTCTGAATAAAGCATAACAATGTCCTTATTTCTAATGAAGCAAAAAATGCTATAATCTGCTTCATCATGTTTGTAGCATAATTACTTCGAGCTAAGCCGTAATTTCTGTTTTTCCATATATCATAGTAACTTAAATTCTGTCTTTTATATCTGCAGAAGGTGTTCAACCTATACC
This sequence comes from Arachis hypogaea, assembly GCF_003086295.3. NCBI lineage: Eukaryota > Viridiplantae > Streptophyta > Magnoliopsida > Fabales > Fabaceae > Arachis > Arachis hypogaea. The sequence goes on along the minus strand of NC_092049.1, from coordinate 1,062,541 downwards.
CTGGGCCACGCGGATCAATATTGCAGTTGGTGTTGCAAGAGGATTATCATTTTTACATTCCCTGGATGCAAATGTCATATTTCGTGATTTAAAGGCTTCCAATATCCTACTTGATTCAGTAAGGAACATTAATAGTTGGTTCACTTGATATATAAAGAGTAAAGACTACATATTCTGATTTACTTTTATGTTTCCATTCTAAAAGGGTAGCCTGGTATTTCTGTAGGATTTTAATGCAAAACTTTCGGATTTTGGCTTGGCAAGAGATGGTCCTACTGGAGATAACACTCATGTTTCAACCAGAGTTATTGGAACTCAAGGGTATGCTGCACCTGAGTATGTTGCTACAGGTATCGTTTCTAACAGAATATCGTTGTTGATTAGCTGATATCTATTGTTAGTGTAAAAAAGCATTAAAAAATGTTTGGGAGACAATAGCAAATGAACCCAAAGCTACCCTATTTTGCATTTTTTAATTACCGCTGGAATAATTGGATAATATTAGATGTAAGAAGTGTATATGATGGATGTTATAGGTATGATATTATGGATGTTAAGTTAAATAAGATAACTGAGTTATTGTCTCCCTAGCATTAGGTATTATTTTGTCATCCATAATGAGCTATCATATTTATTGAGTTTGACAACACGAGATGTCAAACCTCTTTTCATATTCTTACTTCATTTTTAACTGCAATTGAGAAAACACATTTTTTAATGTAGTCTTTGACTTTTGAATACCCAAGTTGCAATGCTTTCCTCATTTGTGGACTTGATTAAAATTGATTCTGGTGTAACTTTGTTATTTTGTTTTGATTTTTGACTGACTTATTTTACTTCAACTTTTTGTTTGAAAATGATATGTGAACTTCAAGAAACAGAACTATAAGACATCATTGATTTAGTATTCCATAATTCTGCTATGCAACTTATCAAAATTATCATAAGTACACCAAGGTCAGGTGTCTGGCCATGTTCTTGCTCAAGATTCCAAACTCCAGAGTTAGGAACTCTTTTCTTTTTGGCCATAAAATGCCAGAGTTCGATAATAACTCCTGCTCAACCACTTACATATTCAATGACCACTAATCACTAAATTTTCAGAGTATCCAATCAAAGCAGGCAATAGTTCTTGTGTTACTTTTTTCCTTTAATTGGAAGCCATATCATAGTTTCTGAGTTCTCATATAACTTTATCGATCCTTCGCCTCGTTCTAAGTCAGCTTTTCATTAAACAGGTCATTTGACCCCAAGAAGCGATGTGTACAGCTTTGGCGTTGTCTTGTTAGAGTTATTAACAGGGAGGCGTGCACTAGAAGATGATAGGCCTGGATTTTCAGAAGAAACTCTTGTGGATTGGGCGAGGCCCTTCCTGAGTGATAACCGAAGAGTACTGAGAATCATGGATACTCGGTTGGGTGGTCAATACTCCAAGAAAGGAGCACAAGCTATGGCATCACTCGCCTTGCAATGCCTAAACACTGATCCAAAACTTAGACCACCCATGGTAGATGCTCTTGCAACACTAGAAGGACTCAATTCGTCGAATTCAATGCCGAGGACGCCACGATTAGGTACAGAGAGTAATTCAGCCAACCACTCTGGTTATTCGCACAGGTGAAAAACCGAAATACAAAACTTCGGATCAGCATCTTGTTTTGTCTTGTTTTGTTTTCTCTTTTTGTCTCCATGAATGCTTCAGCATCCCTATATGTGTTTCAGTTTGAGGCTTGAGTTCCGAGAGTAGGAAGAACAATAGAATACAGTTAGATTGTAAGTTTTTTGAGATGGGTTATGTGAACAGTGAAGTATACAGAAGCTGCAAAATCAAAACATAGCATATTTTTTTTCTTTTCTTTTTATAAGGTAACGAAATAGCTCTATGTATAAGTTCTGTGAATACTGTTTTTCTTCATCTATGTGCTATTGTCCAGAAAGTTTGGCCTATTATTAAATTTGATTTGAGGACGCTGAAATCATTTATACAAGAAGATAAGAGCTCCAAGCACAATAACAGAACTCTTCTAACATAACAACAGCTAACTAACTAACATCACTAACAGTGTAACTAACTATTGAATTAATGATGCCCTATAACATGGTAGTATGGTACTGGTCAATTTGTTTATATCGCTCATTTAATGTACACAAACACTGAACAGGTTATAACATAGTATGATTTACCTTTTTTTCTTTGGGTCGGATGGATTGGACAGTTTTCAATTTTAGGCATCAAACACACATTTAATGGTTCTATCTACTATTTGGTTACTGCTAAGATTCAAATCGAAGTGTAATATACTAAGAGGTAACATATTTAACTACTCAATCAGTGTATGCTTTGGCCGATGGGTTAGCCTTTAAGTATGGCCTTGTATAGCCTCTATTGAAGAGCAAATAATCGTTTCAACAACCCATGATTGAAAGAGCCCTTAAGATATCCAAGAAGGTAATGATGAAGAACATGCAAAATGAGAAAGTCCAAGGTTGAAAATAAAAGGCTCAATAAGGGAAATTGATTCTCTCAATTTTTTTGAACACTTGAGGGAATAAAGTGTGATCTCTCACTATTAATTTTATGAGTCTCGCTAGGGACACAATGGCTTATTTGTACAATGTGTACAATCGGCTATATAAATTACAAAATGAACATCTTCCATACTATCTGAATAACCATCTGAGTACTAGGGATAATAAACATCTTCCCAAAAGCTTAAACTGATTTTTAGATTCACCAAGGATCAAACTCTTGACCTTTCGGATCTAAAGCTCTAATACCATGTCATGATACCACTCATCCCAAAAGTTTCAGCTGATGGAAAAATGTAACACTAATGATTATATCTCTAATACTCCCTAAACCTCCATTGTACACATTGTACAAATATTTCATTGACTCCTCGTACTTTCCCTAATTTTATAAGTGGGATAAAAAATAAATATAAAAGAGAAAGAGCAATGAAGGGTTAAATTAAACAATTGACACTATCCAGTCTTTTCTCCACTAGAGAGGATCTGTTCTCTCAATAGGTTGCCTACAAAGCCAATGGTTGTACCAAAGTCCAAATATGGTTGAAAAGGGTTATCTACTCATAAATATATATATATAGAGAGAGAGAGAGAACCACATCCAGTCACATTTAATTTAGAGTAAAACATCATCTCGATCCTGATAATTGTACGAAATCACATCCCATTTTAACCCTTATTTATCACTTCTGTCGAACATTTTGATAAGATTAGATAATTATTTAAGAATATATATAAGAAAACAACATTTAATCTTGTTAAAAATAAAGAGAGAATAATTACAAATATTTTTTTTATTATCTTAGATTAATATATTTTTTATGAACTAATAAATTTATTAAGAATTTAATATATGCATGTATATCGCTGTATATTTCTAATTTTTTTTAATTACATGTAAATAATTTGAAGGGCAAATTACTTATATAAACCATAAATAAAAAAAATTAGGTGTATTCTCCAAATTGTAAAAGGTTACGTCAATGTCTCAAGTCTTATTTTTATGTAAATCAAATTGAATAAATTCGATTTAGGACACGATTTGATACTAATTGATTGCTCCTATGGTAAATCGAAGCCAATGGTTTTGATTTGATGGTTTTCATTTACATGCAACATGATTTTATGCTAAATCGAACTCAATGGCTTCGATTTAGTTGCAATGCAGCTATATAAGTCGAAGCAATGTATAGACTAGTTTGATAAAATTTTTATTTTAAAAATGATTTATTAAATTAGTTTTTAAAAGATAATTTTTAAATAAACTTTTAGTATTTATTTTTGATAAATTACACTAAAAATAATTTTCAATAAACACAACTAATAAGAACAAATTAATAACTTGTAAAAATATTTCTACAAGAGAGATAAATAAAAATATATTATACCCACCTTATTAAAAATTTAATCAGTCACTTAACATACTTTTTTAGTACTCTTTTTAAGTATTTTTAATAATTTTATTATTATTATTATTATTATTATTATTATTATTATTATTATTATTTACTTTATCTAAAAGGAGTGAACAATTCATATATAATAATTTTATTTTTGAGAATACTTAAAAAAATTACTAAAAAAAAAAGTCTCATAAATATTTGTTACATTATATAATAAAATTTTAAAAGTAATACTATATCTAAATTAATTGAAATAAAATAACTTTTAATTATATTCAGTATACTGGGTCTTCTCTTCCAATCTACTTTCTCTCCTGATTTTCCTCTTCATTTGCCATCAAATATTCTCCTCCTACTTCTAAGGCACCATCCAAACTCAAATTAAATTTACATTTTAAAGAAAAATTAAATTAACAAAATTTAAAATTCAAAACTTATGAAATAAAAAAATTAAAATTCAAAACCTAATAATAATCATAATAAGCTCAAACATTTTGTACTGCAAAAAAAAAAAAAGCTCAAACAAATTAAAGTACTTCCATAAATAAATTATTTCTTTCTCTCTTGTTACTTTTCTTCTATGTGTAAGCTCATACTCTATCTTCTGTCTCTATGTGTGGATCTACACTTGACTCTCTCTTTCTTTATTCAATGATTAAAAATTAAAAAAAAAATAAAGAAAAAGAAAAACACCGGCAATTTCAAGGTCATTCCTCGTATCAATTTTCTTCTAGGTTTCTCTTTTTTTTTTTTTTTCTCCTTTTTCAGCATTGTGATTCCAAATCTTCTTAATTATCCTATGGCTCTCGGATTAAAAATGAGTCCTTTTTCTTAATGGTTTATTGGTTATTCTTACCTTAAAATCTCATAGTAGCTAAGTGATGAGTGAATGTTAATTTGTGCTGGTTATAGATATTGCGGTTCTTTTGTTGATGAGTGAATGTCAATTTTTTGGAGTTCAATTCAGGTGAATCCTCTTGTTGAAACAATTTTGGTTATTTGATCCTTAACATTCAATTTTTTTTTTAATTTATTGAAGTAACGGACTCTTTATTAGATCTTACATGCTCCAGATCATTAATTAACGATGGATTTTCCAAAATTGTGAAAGTAATAATTGCATCTTCAGCTTTTCATGATTGCAGACCTGAGTAATCATCTTACTCAATTTTTTTTGTTTAGATTAATGAATATCAGAAATTTGATTTTGAGTTGCAATCTATCGAATTTGAATCTTTTAAATTTTGAATTTTTATTTTAGAATATAAGATGTGATTTCTTACTTTTGAATAATTTTTTTCTCATATTTTCCCTAAATTTCACTTATGAAATATCCTAATTTCACTTATGAAATAAACAGTGAAAGATCGTAATTTTTTTAAGATCAAAATTCCAGATTCTCTACTTCTTTACTGACTTAATTGTGGGTAAAACACTTGTACTTTTTTGTAGGCACATTGAGAGCCATGAGTAGCATGACGAACATGGGTGATGGTCGAAAAGTACCCAAAAGTCGTCGGTCACCATCATCAGTTGAGGAGCCTACGACGGAAGGAGAAGGTCATTTCAAGAAAGGCCCTTGGACATCAATAGAGGATGCAATTTTAGTAGACTACGTTACGAAGCATGGAGAGGGGAATTGGAACGCTGTTCAAAGGAATTCGGGACTTGCTCGATGCGGTAAAAGCTGTCGATTACGATGGGCAAATCATTTGAGACCAGATTTGAAAAAGGGAGCATTCACCGAAGAAGAAGAGCGCCGGATCATTGAGCTTCATGCTAAGATGGGAAACAAATGGGCACGGATGGCTGCAGAGGTTTGTAATCTAAAAAAATACTTGTTGATGAAATGAAATGTGTTATATATCCCAAGTTTTGTTCTTAATATATGTTAAGAGGAGAGCTAGGGGCACTAACTTTTGTGATTTGTAGCTATCAAATAGTCATCAATGATGATTTTAATAGTGTGAGATTTCATCTAATGGTTCACTTTTCTTTGCTGGTTACATGTTGGCCAGAATTTAATAAAGTTGCTGGCCCTAGACTTTTCCCATGTGTTAATCTAAATATCTGACATCAAAATAACACAAAGCCGAGTTGTAAATCCATATGTTGTGTTTGATCTTAACATTCATATCATGCAACTACTGTTGCATTTAGTTTTTGTTTCATTTTAATAAAAATGTTGTGTGTAAAGTACATTTTTAAGCTGAATTCTCATGAACCAATACTAAATTTACATAGAGAAGAGAACAAGAAAACTAAGGTTTGAATATATTTTCTAGCTTTATGATAATAATTTACTATTTTAATTTTAGTGCCTTTAATCCTAGCTTTCTTGTTTTCCTTTTAGCTTTACTTTTCTAGCTTTTAATCCTTCTATTTTCAATATTATGTTTTCTTCTTTGCTATTCGATGTTTGTGAATATTTTGAAATATATATGTAGTCTTTTCGAATAATGAATATATGTTGTTGATGTTTATAAATATTCTAAAAATATTGCTTTGGTCTATATATTTGTATTATATAAACCAATAAAATTTAGAGTGAATACTCCATCCGATCCCTGACAATTACCTCGAAAGGACAATGAGACTCCCAAGATAATTGTTTTTTGTCAAGAATCTCGTCTTTCGAGATAATTGTCAGCGACTGTTTTGAGTTTTTTTCTAAAATTTATTATTTTTTATTATTTAATTAACAAAAAGATTTGTTTCAGCTGCCTGGGCGTACGGACAATGAGATAAAGAACTATTGGAACACAAGAATTAAAAGAATGCAGCGGTCTGGTTTACCAATCTACCCTCCTGACATATGCTTGCGGGTGATGCATGGAAATCAAGAAAGTCAAAATGTTGGCAGGTTGACAGACGGAGTCAACCAGCATGACGATCTTTCACAAACAGACACGTTGAATATACCGGAGTTAGATTTCAAACATGTTAAGATCCCCGAGGATCCATCAATTTTTGACATGCCTGAAAACAGCATGTTTGAACAGAGTTCAGATTCATCCTATGGTTACAACATGTTTCCTATCATGCATCCTGCGAAGCGCCTTCGGGAATCAGCAGAAATAATGCAGTATGCACCGGTATATGAAGAAGATTACATGTCTGATGAAATTACCAACCAGTTTCATGGCGATCCCTTAAATGGCAATACTTGTTGTTCTTCTTCATCTTCTATGCCTCTATCCGGAGGCATGAAGTTGGAGCTCCCTTCACTCCAATACTTAGAGACTCAACAAGGCATTTGGGACACACCTGCTTCCCCACTTCCTTCACTTGAGTCTGTTGATACCTTGAGCAGCGGTTTGTTGGAACCAATAATGTATCAGTCAACAAAGCATTTTCAAGTGCAAGAAACACCAGATGAAGCAGTCAAGTGTAAGCCGGAATGGGATGAATCAGGGGAGCCGTATTCCCCCTTGGCTCAATCTTCTGCTTCCGTTCTAACCATGTGCTCACCGGACGGACCTCAATGGGTTGAAACTATTCAGGGTTAGTTCGCATAGAGTAAAGTATATTTTTTGTCTTTAAGGTTTGCGATATTTTTCAAGAGGTGAAAACTCAGGTGCAGATATTTTTACATGAAGTTGATAACCGAAAGTTGTTAGATGATTTAACAAATTTGACTAAATTGTTATCTAACGACAGACAGTCGCATCTGAGTTTTTACCTTTTTAAAAATATCTTTAACGTTTAATTTCATGCAATTTTGTCCCAAATGTTTTTAATTTGTGTCAAAACTATCCTTAAAAATTTTTAATTTTGTTCCTAAAGTTTTATATGAAATTAAAGTTCATTGGTAATTTGGTGGAACTCAGGTGCAGTCGAACTCAGGTGCAGTCGACTTCACGTGAAATCGATTTCACCTGAGTTTTCACCTGGTAATTTTGACACATATTGAAAACATTAAAGAAGAAATTGAATAAAACTAAACGTTAAGGATATTTTAAAAAAAATCGAAAATGCTGAGAACAAAAAACATACTTTACCTTAGCATATATCATTATTTATTAGTCAAACCCTTTTAATTGTGTTTGTCAACATGGACTATCTGTATATGCACTTATTTAATGAATAAATTATGTTCTTGTTTTGGCAGATCATAATATAAAGCACGAACTAGGCACAGAGTTCCCAACTTACTGTTCTGGGAAGGATGAAAAAAACATGAATCAAATACACGTGACAAGGCCCGATGCTTTACTTGACTTGGCTTGGTTTGAGAATAGCGTCGTCAATTGCGACGGCGATAAGTCTTTTAGAAAAGATGCCTTCAACACATTTTTTGGTTAGCACTAGCATATATATATATATATATATAGATAAATCGTAAAAGATTGCTTTGTTAATAGTTTGAAGACTATGTTAATTCTCTTTATTCAGTGGCACCCTAGCAATCATTTATTTGAGGATAAAGAGTTTTTAAGGAATGTTAGATATTTTTGTTTCTTTCAATATCAAAGTTGTCACATGTTACATTTGGTGCTGAATGCTCGTGATATTGGAACCACATCCCAAACAACTGTGTTTTTTTTTTTTTTTTTTTTTTATCAATTCAAACGCTCTAACTAACTCAAACAAGTGCAATGCACTGTCTTCCCATGTCACTTAATAAAGACATGTTTAAAGTCTTTACTGAAATTATTAGAGAATGCTTGAGAATGGATTGAATTAGACTCTTGAGAACAACCGAAGATTATAATAATTAGTTCTCGTTTTATAAACACTTACTTTTTGAAGTGGCAAAACAAACTTTAAAATATTGTATACGAAAGAGATGAATTCAGAAGATAATACATAACGATGTCTACTAATTCGGTTAAAATTTGTTTATATCTAGTTTTTAATATTTGGTGAAATTTATACTATAATAAAAAAGGTGAATTCTATCGTCCCTTTATAAAGTAATATGTAATTTATCGTGTGTAATGTGTCACTTTTTAATTGGTTATTAGGCCATGGTTAGACTATTTTATAATTAAATTAGTTTTTAAAATGGGTAATTATGCAATTTTTTAAAGTATTAAAAATTGAAACATGACTTTTTCCCAAATCATTTTCAGAAGATGTATCCTAATCCTCTGTCCAAGCACCGGTGATGACGAGGACGAGGACGGGACGACGAGAGACGCGCCGGAGTAAGGAGACACGACGACGCAGAGCAGGGGAGCCACAGACGCCACGACGCAGTGTTGGAGACGCATCGAAGCTAGCGAGACGAATCAGAGGAGCCGGCGATCGTGACTTTTGGACTCTGGAGTTCGGCCGTTAGATGGTGAGGAAGAGTTGCTGAGTGACATTGAGAGAGAATGAGGAAGAAGAATTTAGGATTAGGGTCACCGTTAACTTGATTTGTAAAATAAAAAAAACCAGTTTCTAATCTTTTAATAAATTATACATTTATCCCTTTTAAAATAGGAGGTAATTTATATGTTATTTTAGGAAGTGTTAGGTAGAATTCACCTAATAAAAAATGTGTTGTAAGATATTATTTTCACAAGTATTTTTAAATTAATCAATTAAGATATATCTAAAAATCTTAGATATTCTTTTTTCAAATTTTTTCGATCTAAACAATGAATTAAATCATAAAAAAATCTAAAATCTATATAACTTTTACCGGACAAATTTATTGTCAAATCTGATGATAATTCAACATTTTTTCTTGTAGTGGATGGTCCATTTTATTAATCTTTATGGCTAGGAGAAGATTATCTTGTCTTCAATAGTAATTCAAAATTTTGCAACCTAAGACTGAAAATAAAGAAAAATATATTATAATATAAAAGATGACAAAATATTTTGTTAAAGATCTTTATTCATGAGTGTCAACAATAACATAATCCTTGAATAACAAAGAAGCCCTAAAACAAGTATTGGCAACCATACAAGCTTTCTTGTAAGTATTTAATAATTACAAAAAATCATTTTAACAAAGTTCGTAGACCTATATTGTAAGATTCCAAAAGAAAATCAATGAAAAATTGATTAAAAAAATAGAATATATAATATTTACTCCATTATTTATAGTTATAGAAAAGTCATTTGACACTTTTTCATTCATACAATAATTAATGAAGTAAGTCACTTGGACTTTTAATAACAAAATTTTTGCTTTACATTTTTGTAATTCTACTTCCATGAGTGAACCTTAACCATTTCTAAGTTCCTCAAAAACTACTAGAAGTCGATTTCGTTATTTAGGATGGACAAACATTGGGCTGCATTTGTTTATAGAAGATGGGACATTGAATTAGGGACACAGAAACACACAGAATCGTGTTTGACACATGAATAGAGACATTGTGTCTAAAGACGTATTTTGTATCCATTCAGAAAGGACACAAAGATACTAACAAGGGACACAATTTATTTTTTCTTTTATTATTTTTGTTAATTTTTTATAATTATATTTTTTTCTCAAATTTTTTGAATGAAAAAAATGAGATTAAATTAGATTTTCATCATTTGTTCTATTTTATCACCAAACAAAATACAAAAATACTAAATTCTGTGTCTCTATCCTCTTTATGTCTTGTTTTTAGTGTCTTATCTTATCATATTGTCAGAAACAAAACAAACATAGCCTAAATGTCATATCTCTAAATGACGATTTGGGCATTCCTTTTCCAAATAATTTGACAATGGCATCATCATTAGAAGAACCTTATCAGCTTGGAGCAAAGCTAATTGTTCCTATGTTGAAAATTGAGAAAGACATTATCATTAGAATAACTCCAATCATTGTTAACAAATAGAAAAAGAATTTATGAAAGTGCTTACATTTTTCTCTCTAGCCTTATCATTTACAAAAGATCTATCCTTCTTGTGGCTACCTAGATACATCTCAACTCTACTGAAAGTTCATCTGTTTGCAGTTTCCAATGATTTATCAGCACGGAGTTATTGTTAGTATTGCAAGTGTGAGGAGTGTTGAAAGTTAGTCCAACATCAAAGAAAGCACGGAAGAGTGAGGAGTTTATAAGATAAGAGACCCATTAACTTACTATCTTAAGGTTTTGAGTTTGATATGGTGTCTTCTCATCTTAAGTTCTCTCACTTGATTCCTCTCCGAATTCTCCCAAATGGTCAAGAGCTCCCCACGGTGGCCCCAACAGTTAATATAGTAATAAATATTAATTCAGAAAATATCAATGAAATGAATATCAACAATTACATACAACTCATGTTTCTTTCTAGCAATGGTCATGGATCTCAATGTATGAGGAACTAGATCCATCGCCAAAATGATCATAAAATTCTGAATCGAAACCAAAGCAAAGGTCCTTTACTTGTGATGGTTCTGGACTCCCATTGGTTAAGAAAGAATGAAAAGTTTACTGTGTATTGAACCAATAACATTTGGTGCATCCTGTATCATTATGTATAACTAATTTATAGTTGTATTTGTTTTCTTAATGGTAAATGCATTTGTTAAATAATGTAAGATTATTAGATTTTTCATAATTGTAGTAGTTTCTCTGACTTAATAAACATATTAATCTTCAAAGGCAAAAATTTTGGTAACAGTTTTTACTAATAAATTTTAGAAGCGGATGAAGTTACACATAACCAAGAAAAATAATAAACAAAAAGAAAGATTGTTGACATTTTCTTAGCATAGTTATTTTGTACTTTCATGGCACACTAAAAAAATAAAACAAAAAAAACATCCAAATTCAAAATTAAAATGTTGAACACCATGCATAACTGGTCCCCTTTTTGCAAATTGGAAAAGTTAGAGTGGAAGTGTCTAAGCAATTAAATAGGTAAAGAGTGGAAACTTCAAGTAACTCTTTTACTGTCTTTTAGTCTTACATCGGGTAGAAGAGTAAGGCATTTTACATTTATAAAGTAGATTATACGTAAAAGAAACGTGTATGCGAAAAGGAGAGATGGTTGCCATCTCCTTTGATTGGACTTTTCTGTTATACACACTCCGTTAAGGCCTCTGTTACTCATAATCATCTTTATTTTTGTAAATTGTTACAAACAAGGATGAAGGTATCTCTCCATTGAAGCCATTCTTGTGCCCATCTAGAAACCGAATGTTAGGCAAATCACCAATGAACTTCCACAATGTGTGAAGATCAGCATAATCATCTGGGATGTTACCCTTGAAACGGTTCCCAAACAATGTCAATGTCCTCAACCTCTTCAAACCAGACAATGCTGGAGACAACACCCCAGCCAAGCTAGTGTCATGACAAAAAACATAAAAGTAGTTAACTTAATAATTAAATTTCAGTATTTACTTTTAGCAAACTTTTCTTAAAAACTGGAAAATCCTGCATTAGTATTTGCTTGCTTCCAACAACATATGGTTTATATAACTAGCTCAAAAGTCGCACATAAGATTTACCTCTCTATCGAAATAACATTTCTATATGACATAACATGAAGAGAATTTGATCTTGTAACTTCTCTAATTGTGTGTGTGGTTGGAGGAATTATAAATAATTCCTAGAAATTTTAAGATGGAAATATTATATTCTCATATTTGGTTCAAAGTTTGAAAAGCTATTCTTGAGTAAGTTTGATTCCAGGAAATCAAAATATCATCATTTCAATTCCCACCTTTTCCTTAGGTATCTTTGATTCCCATGGGAATAGAATCTTTGTAATAAAGTAATACTTCAACCATGCACACCTTATATGGGAAACTTAAAGGCTTGAAGCCTTGTCACATTGTTGAGTGCCGCATCTTTCAAAAGTGTCTGAAATCAAACACCTCTTTTCTTGGACCTTTTTATTTAGGTTGGGAGTCCCAAGTATTTGGAATGATGGTTAGTTGACACATTTTAGCTGAATGAGATTTCTGACTTGTCCAAATTAATTCGTTCACCATCACTAATTCAATCTTCGAAAGTAACGCCAACATCATTTTCGATTGAATGATCTCGTTTCATGAATCTCAGGTACAATCCTTGACTGTGCCAGCTGTAGCAGCGATCTTCATTCAGCTGGATCTTCATCTCTCACTCCCTCTGATGCCGTCTTGGATATCTTCATTGCCGTTTTAAAAAAGAGCTTTGTTTTTTTGAAGCTTTCTTTAAAACGACGTCGTTTGGGCTTATTAATTATTATTTGTTTCCCCGTTTATCCGCTTTTAATGAAGCAACCCCACAAGTCACAAACAAACCCTTGCTTTGAACAGAGTCTAAAACGGCTCTCCAAACCTCTGCTCTGCGGCCTCCCGCCGTTGAACCAGATCACCCTACAGCCGACGACCTAGATGTAATAACGTCAACAACCGCCGTAACTCTCTACACCCCTCTGTTGGCCAAGGTTAGCTTTCTTCCCGTTTTTCCCTTTCTTAATTTCTCTTTCTTCATTTCTTCAATCACTCTTGCTTGCTGTTCTATTTTTCTTCTTGCTACTCTTAGGGTTTGTATGTTCCTTTTTTTAATGTGTTTTTAGTTTTTTTTTTCTTTCTGAATTTGATTTTTTGGAAATGTGAACTGTAAATTAGTACAGAAATTTGTCATCTTTTTTAGATTATTTATTAGGATGTTTTCAGAAGGACCAGGTTCTAACAGTAGTAGTGGTAGTAGGGGGTGGCTCCTAAGAATATTCAATTTATAGATGAGAAATACTGGTAGACCATCAGAATTTATTGTTTTTTTTTTTTTTGTCATTAATTAGTCATCAATATTTAAAAGTGTGGGCTAAGGTATGTTGTTAGATAATTAGACTAAAGGAATTGAATTCATGGCTAAAAGTGGTGATAAAAAACAATAAATTCTGAATGTCTCCTGGCATTTCTGTTTATAAATAGCAGCAGCAATAGAAACCAAAAGAACTATGTTATAAAACAGAATATTAGAATTGGTTCTTACAGTTACCTCCAAGCCAATGCAGAATGTAGGAAAGCAATTGATTTTGACAAAAATGGTGATTTATGTCTATAAATAAACCCAAACTTGTGTAGTTTTAAAGTTCTGTGGTGATTGTTCTTGTCATATAAATTATAAACAAACTTCATCTGAGGTAGCATCTAACTTGTTCTGCTTCATCTGATAGCTGTACAGCATTCTGTTTTGCATTGATATTCCTGAATCCGGTTAACCTATGCATTTCTTGCTACAGTATCCATAGTTCCATACAGCATTGTATTTGTGGTTTCTGCAAAATGGTAATGATTCATTGTCCTTCAGGCAATTCATAGACATCTGACATGAAAAGCTAGTGATGTTCTAGTATTAGTTATTTTACAACTGCAGTAATTTGTTATTTTGCATACAATTTAGTGCAATTTTATGTCAACATTTGAGAGCTTTTGTCATACTTATCGAATTGGGGCGATAACCTTATAATAGAGATAAATTCACCAACTTGCGCTTTTGTAGTGTTTCAACTTTTTCTGTTTGGTTTGTTTTTTCATTCTAAGTGAAAAATAAATAATAATGGACTTTGTTGCAGCTTTTGCCATGTACCTGGGCAAAATTGTTGTACTGTTTTTTGGAGTTTGTTAGTTAGCTTTATAGTTGTAATTTGTAAAGAAAACTTGCTTTTTTTGAGTATAAAATCAGTTTAGTGTGGATAACACTAGTTTTAGAATGGATTAAAAGGGTAAAACTTGTTTTAAAAAGTGAAAAAAAATATATTTTAAAATTTTTTTTACTTATTATCAAACAGGTTATCTTTAAACCAATTTGGATTAATAATCTAAACCCAACTTTTGGTTACCTTAAATCGGATTTGGATTTGCAAAAAAGCTTAACTATGTCTATGTAGACCTGTATTGTCGTACCCATGAGAATTGTAATCAAATACCAGTTCATTTAGGATAGTGACTATTTGAGAAATCAAAGAACAGTGTGAACAGTAAATAAAAAAAAAAGATGAGATGCAACTTTAGAAGGATGAGAAAGTCATAATGTTATATAAAAAAAAGATGGATGCATGATATTTAGATTTGATTTGGTAAAGTTTTTATTTTTCAAAAGTTATCTTTTAAAAGATAACTTTTAAGATAACTTTTTTAAAAATTGTAGTATCTATATTTGGTAAATTAAATTAAAAATGGTTTTTAATAAGCACAAGCAACAATAATTGTGTTTGGTAAAATAGCTTTTGAAATTTAAAAATATTATAATAGATATTAATATAAGAATTAAATTTGGATATTAATTAATGTAAGAAGTTATATTAGATTTTTTAATTTTAATAAACACAAGCAAACTTTGAAAAACTCTTCTTTAGGTGCATTTAAAAGCACTCAAGGTGTTTCTGCTCTTAAAAAACTTTACCAATCAAGCCTTATTGTATTCCCTGTTGTGAAAACCACATTTTTTGTTTGTTTGAAAATAAATAACTAATGATATCACAGATAAAGTTGTAATTATGAACCATCTTCAAAATCTTTGAAATTTCAAATAACTTATCTTTAAAAAATAATTCAAAATTAAAAGACAACTTCTCTAATTTCAAAACTCTTAATTTATTTTATTTTAAAATTTTCCTACTTATCTTTTGAAGCAGTCGCAATATCTCATATAAAGCTAAGCTAGTGATCCCTTGTTGACTTTCATTCTCAGTCATTCTTTCCAGTTAAGTACAACAGAGCGTTCGCTTTTCTTCTCTGCCTGAAATAAAGGTTGTCTTTCTTTGCTTCTACACCAACATATTCATGCATAATGAGATATATAATTGTCAATAAACAGTGATTTCTCTGCTTCAAATCTTACATTTTCCATGCTATTTTACTTGGATTTTCTAAAATCGTTGGAAAAATAATTGTTTCACTTTTTGGGGTGATTATAGGATGTAAAAGGGTAACCTAATCTTACTCATCATCTTTGTTTGCTTTAAGCAATAAGCAGATATCTTTTACTTTTGTATTCCTATTGTGCTGGCTATTCTGACAAAAATAAATATTTTTTTTTCTTTGGTTTTTAACTTGTCAGATATTTTTGTAGGTATATTGAGAGCCATGAGTACCATGACGAATAAGTGTGATGGTCGGAAAGTCTCCAAGGTTCGCCGCTCATCCTCATCGGTTGAAGAGGATAGTGGTGAAAGTAACATTGGAGGAGAAGGTCATTTAAAGAAAGGTCCTTGGACCTCAGCAGAGGATGCAATTTTAGTAGATTATGTCAAGAAGAATGGAGAAGGGAATTGGAATGCAGTTCAAAGGCATTCAGGACTTGCCAGATGCGGAAAAAGTTGTCGTTTACGGTGGGCAAATCATTTGAGACCAGATTTAAGAAAGGGCGCATTCACCGAAGAAGAAGAGCGCCGGATCATTGAGCTTCATGCTAAGATGGGAAACAAATGGGCACGGATGGCTGCAGAGGTTTGTAGTAACATCCCTTTGTGTGTTTTGTTATATTATTTATGCACATATTGTTTGCATTTGTTGCATTTGTTGCATTTGCTTTGTTACATGAAAACAACAAGGGTGCTAAAGATAAATTTCAATGTTGCATTAATAAAATATAATAGTTATTTTGAGATTCCTTGAATGTTTCTTAGGGTAGATACACTAAGGCCAATTTGGATAAATAACTTGAATAAGTTCTTTTGGAAGAACAGCTTAAAAGTACAAGGACTTTTATTAATAGCAGCTTATAAATTTTGTGTTTAGATTTTTAGTTATAGAAGTACTTATTTTAAAGTTGTAGCATTTGGATAAATAATTCAAAAAATACAATTTTTTAACTCAAGAAAATGGATATTAAAATAATGATGATAACAAATACTTTTCAACATTGAATGTTGATTTTACATAACCTAATCACTAAGATTACAATCGATTAGGCAATTAATTCTTTATTTGTTCTTTTATTAGTTCCATTTTTCTAGCTTTCAGCATTCGGTTCTTCTCACATAATATCATTAGAAACTGGTTCTTCTACTTCACTTCACCCATAACGGTGTTCTTTGTACGTGGTGAATAGTAATAAAATTCTAATTCACAATAATCTTGATGGCAATGCCAAAGAAATTATTGTGTAGTTAGTGTTTGTTGTTTTATTGTGTATGATATGGTAGTTGAAAATAAAAAACAAATGTGAAATGTGTGTGTATATTTTGTTGTTGTTTTATATTTTTTTTACTCCTATTAGAACTCTCTCCTCCTTTGTTGGGGTCAAGAACTTGCTATAACTAACTATAAAAATAATAGCAAGCTATATAAAAATAAAATCACATGTGAAAAAATAAAATTAAAATTGAGATTTCATACCACACACAATGTTAAATACAAATTTAATAATAAAAATAGAGTGGTAAAATGATAAAAAAAACCTCGAAAGAATATATGCAGTAGGTGGTTCAGTTGGAATATTGTCTGAAAATAGTGGTGGAGGGTTGAAAATGGTGGTGGAAGGACAGTTAGCAGATGGAACCTTCCCTGAAAATGGTGGTGTGTGGAGAAGGAGAAGTCATAAGTCATATATTTCTACTTCTTCAAAAGGCTGTCAATTAACTCTTTGGGACGTTAAAAGCTTTTCTTTAAAATGGTGCCAAACACGCTTATTGTGACTTTTCAATTTCATAATTGAAAAGTGTAAAAAAAAAAAAAAAGCTTCTGCTACTTCCCAAACGGGGCTCTAAGAATGAAACTTTACTTCATGAAGACACCAAGAGTGAAATAAAATTTTCGAGTATGTTTGTTAACTTAGTAGTTAAACTATAAGCACTTGAATTTATTCTGATGAGTTATCACTCAATAGGGATACCATAAGTGAAATATGTAAAAACCGGATAAAACATAAACAAATTAATTGTTAACTGTAATATCTAACCTAAGATGAATATGACGTCTGTGATATCCCTTAAACATTACATCTCTTTACTTTTTACCTTTATAGCATAAGATCTATAGCTTTTAACATCCAGGCACAGAATTGAAAACTGAACTTAAAAGTGGTACTGACTACATTGGTTTACTGAACTTAAAAGTGGTACTGACTACATTGGTTTCTGTAGCATTCCTTCGTAGTCAATATTTCTTCACTTGTGTAGTTGTGTGCTGTGTATTGATAACCCAATTGTGTTTTTGCATTTTTCAATTGTGGGTATTTACTGTTGTGTTAATTACTTATTTGGTTTCAGTTGCCTGGGCGTACAGACAATGAGATAAAGAACTATTGGAACACGAGAATTAAAAGAATGCAGCGAGCTGGTCTGCCAATCTACCCTCCTGATGTATGCCTGCGGGTGATGCATGGCAATCAAGAAAGTGTAAATGTTGGTACCTTGAGAGATGAAGCCAACCAGCATGATGATCTCTCACAGACGGATACTCTGGATATACCGGAGTTAGATTTCAAACTAGTCAAAGTCTGTCCGGGTTTATCTTATGGACCATCAATTTGTGACATACCTGAAAGTAGCATGGTTGAAATGAGTTCGGACTCGTCCCATGGTTACAATCACATGTTTCCTGTGATGCCTCCTTCGAAACGCCTTCGAGAATCAGACATGCAATATGGATATTTGGACAGTTGTATCAGTGATACTGTCCCAATATTTGAACAGTATGGTGATTACACGTGTGATAAAATTTCCGACCATACTCAATTGTCTTCTCCATGTGATCCTATTCTAAACACCAGCGATCAGTTTCATGGTGATGACACATATGGTAGCCATGCAACCTTAAATGGCAATACTTCTTCTTCTGTGCCCCTACCCGGGGCCATGAAGTTGGAGCTCCCTTCACTCCAATATTTTGAAACTCAACACGGTATCTGGGGCACACCTGCTTCCCCACTTCCCTCACTTGAGTCCGTTGACACGATGATCCAGTCTCCGCCGGCCAAGCCGTCTCCTTCGGATCCTGTTTCTCCAGAGAGGAGCGGTTTGCTGGAAGCAATAATCTACCAGCCGAAGCAGTTACAAGTGGCGAATAACAATTCACTTCAAGCAACACCCAATGATTGTGTTCGCAAAGAAGTTAAGATTTCAACCATGAAGTCTAAGCCAGAATGCGATGAACAAGGCGGGCCGTATTTCCCCTTAGATCAGTCTGCTGCTTCAGTTGCAACCAATTATACTTCCATTAGCATGTGCTTGGTGGATGCACCCCAATCAGTTGAAACTATTCAGGGTTAGCACATATTATTGTTATTATTATTATTCCAACTCATTTAACTGTGTTTGAATACATGGATTTTCTGTACATGGCTTATTTGAAGATGGGTCTTTTAATTTCATGGATAACATTTTTTTATTGTTTTGGCAGATCATAATATTAAGCAAGAACTAGGCACACAGTACCCAGCTTATGTTTCTGGGAAGAAAGAAAACTGGAATCAAATAGACTTCACACGGCCCGATGCTTTACTCGACTTGGGTTGGTATGGGAGTGGCATCGATTGCGACGATTATGATGGCGATCGGTTTCTTTTTAAAGATGCTTTCAGCCCATTTCTTGGTCAAGATCCGGATGGTTAGCCCTAGCATTTATATGTATAGCCAACATTGCTTTGAGCATTATTATTGTGTAGCGTAGTAGTGGTTGCTAATGAGATTGCTTTGTTTAATATTTTGAAGTCTATAGTAGGTCCCTTATGTTCTCCATTCAGTGCCACCCTAGCCATGATTGATTTGATTGGGAATGCTAGGTTTTTTTTGCCCCCTTTCAACGTCAAAGTTGTCACATTGGACATTTGATGCTGAATGCTGATATTGGAACTATAGTATTATAGCTCATAACTCGCTATTAGGTGAAAGCTTGCATTTGGAACTATTGTATTATGCTGAATGCTGTCCCCTCCATCAACAACACCATCACCACCCTACATTGCCACCAACCACAAAAACATTAGAACCATCACACCGCACCACACCGTGACCACAAAGCACAATAACAACAATAGATTGAAATACCCAATTCAAAGCAAATAAACAAATTGAAATATAAAAGCACAAAATCTGACTCTTCTTTATTCACTTGTTTCACTACAAAATGCAAATTTTATCATTTATATACTCATATATGTTGATGATATGATTGTGACTGGAAACAATGAAGAAAGATCAAATCTATCCTTCTTACTTGGAGAGCTTGGAGACTTGAATTTCTTTTAAGGAATTGAAGCTCTCCATCACTCTAGATAACTTGATATCCCTAAATAAAACTAAATGAGTTACTTATGAGGACACTTCAACTTACATCCCAATCAACTCATTTTGACAAGATAAACTGAGCCACAAAGATCATTTAGCTGCTAAGAGTGTGTTGAGATATTTAGCTAGTACAACACATCTCAAACTTGAATGTTATGAAAGTATGATTTAAGACTTACTACCTGTAAAAATCAGATCGGACTGATCAGTTCGATTGAAAAATTGATGAACTAGATTCCCAACCGGTCCGGTCCAATCGAAAAATCTGTGATTTGAACATAAGTCCTCTTTGTGACTACATGCTCCTTTTATCACTAAACTATGTTATTTCTTATTACTTTATATGTTAATTATTACTTATATAGTAAAAACGTACAATAATTTTAATTTTATGCTCACTTATATTTAAATTAAGTATATTTTTTATTATTCATAATTATTAATACAAATGTTATTAAACATGTATAAATAAAATATCAAATATTTTTATTAATTACAATATAATTATATTTTTTAGGATTATATGATATTTATTAATATTATTTTTCAATAAATACATATAGTATATAACAATATAATAAATATAAACTAATTAGTTAGCTATTACAATAAAAAATAGTTACTTTAATAAAAATAAAATTAAAAAATCTTCATTATGAAAAAAACTAGAATTGTATATATTTATTTAATAATAATCGAATTATAATTTGTTGATTATAATTTATTGAAACTTGATTGTTTTTAAAATATTAATTAAGATATATATTTCAAAATTTAATTTTAGATTTTTAATTATTTTATATTTTTAATTTACGTAATACTGGTTCTGCCGGTTTAATCAATAATTCATCGATTAAATCAATAAATTAGTAAATCAATAGCTTAATCGTTCCGTTCTGACAACTATGCAAGTAATTTGCAGCTAGTGTCTTAAACTACTGGTGAGAAATTGAAAGGCAAACTCAAGTTGACTTTACACCCAATATGAGTTTGTGGGGTGAGTGGTGAGATGTTAGCATATAAAATCAAGAACTTGTCAAGAATAAAGTTTTTGCAGTTAGCTATGATGTAAGGATACTGACACAATATGAGATATACAGATATACAAATTTAAAATTCTTAAAAGATATATGGACACATTATATATATAAAATATAAAGTATTTTTTAGATAAATTATAATAATATTTTGATATTTTAGTGATATTAACATATAAATTAATTTTTAGTTATTTTCAATGTCTTTTTTTAACTATATGAATTATTTAAAATATTTTTTTTATTTTAATAATTAATAATATATATTATTTTTAAATTTATTACAAAAATACATGTTAAGAATAAAATTAAAATAAAAAGACAAATTAATTTTTATTGAATATTAGATAAATTAATTTTTAACGAAATAAAAAATAAATTAATATTTTATCTTTTAAAATTTTAGATACCTGAATGCATCAATTATATTATTTTTTGAAAAATTAGGCATTAATTTGTCATTTTTATAAAAATATTAAGTATTAATTTGCTTTGTTAAATATTCTAAAAAGTAATTTTTTTCCATAAAAGTTAAATAAAAGATTTTAACTGCCAATGATATTTTAAATTAGATTAAATTAATCTTTGTGTCCTTATTGCTACAACTTTACATGTCAACTTTGTGTGAGCCACATCAGGATGGCATTACCCAGACCGATTCACTTGAATAAATAAAGTTTTCATGACGTAGGATACTAGGCTTAGACAATGATATACATGAAATTAAATTAAGGTGAATGTTATGGTGTCTAAAATATGGTGCCTAATTTATTAAAAAAGACAAAAAAGTAATATTTAATAAACTTTAAATATTTTATATTTATTTTATATATTTTTTTTACTTATAAAAGTAAGTTAGGCAATTTAGACACCACAATAAAAAGTACCATAGAATCCACCTTAAATTAAAAGGTACCTGAACCACTAGCCACCTATAAAAAGTTCAATCATCTATGTTTTGTTTTATTTTATTTCTTCAGTAAACCAAAGTACCAAACTTCGAATTATCAAATAAATATCTTTTAAATTTGTTAAAATATAACAAAAAGTACCAAACAATTAATATATACTTTTAAAAAAGATTTTTAAAATCGGATTTTGATTCAAATTACTGTAAATATAGTTAAAAAGAATATTTTTTAAAAACATTAATAATTTTGCACTAAATGAATATTTTTATAATTTTTTTTGTAAATGATCAAAACTTTTTAATATATCATATATGTATATTTTATAATATTACTTGTCTTAAAATTAAAACTATTAAATATATCACATTAAATATTTTAACAAATACGAAGTTTATCAAGATAAAAATAATAATAAGTTATAGTTTAAATAACATAATTTTTTTTTCATTTAAAAATTTTTAATTTTTTTATTTTTAATAAAAAAATAAAAAATACCAACAAATTATAACTCAAATAACGAGAAAGTATGAGGAGCCAATGGAATATTTATAAGAGAGAAAGGTTAGGAGCAGTATTTTTGTTGAAATCTGACCAGCACTTAACCATCAAAAGGAAAATGATTAATCCTACACCATTAGATGTCATCTCACACTATTAAAAATATTGATGATGGCTAATTGATGACTAAATATCACAAATTCTACTGGCCCTCTAGCACTTTTCTTTATATAATGTATACAATGGAAGTTTATGGAGTATTAGAGATATAACCATTAGTGTTACTTTTTTCCATCAGCTGAAGCTTTTGTGATGAGTGGTATCATGATATGGAATTAGAGCTCTAAATCCAAAAAATCGTTCATTTTGTAACTTAATAGCCCATTGTACACATTGTACAAATAGTCCATTGTGTCCCTAGCGGGACTCTTTTCTTTATTCTCACCTAGAGGTCTATTTATATATATATATGGTACACACGAAGCATTAGGTAAGTAACTAGTGAGACCAAATCACATTGCAGCTAATTTGGTGTCAAGCGTCAATGGTGGTCAGTCATGGCACTTGGTTCCAGGTCTGCTTTCTGTTCCTTCCCTCTGCTTAGCAATTTTAACTTGTGCATGTTCTTATATATATATATTTTGTTTCTTTTCTACTGAGATAAGAATTATTTTCAAAGATAATAGGTCTTCGATGTTGTACACCAGTGCTCTTCCTGTGGCGCTGCAATTTCTTGGTTGTTATTGTTTCCAATGAGGGTTTGCTGCATGTTCTTGTCAAAAATTGAATATTATATCTTGATTATAGTGATTTCCTACATAATATTCTATAGTAGTTTTTTCTTTAAAGATGAAATATTTCAACCAAATGTGGGAATCTGAACTTTTTCGATAAAGATTTCACGTGAAAATTAGGTCTCTTATCAGATAGATCACATAAAGTCTGAGTAACACTTCATTTTATTGATATGAGTTAAATGTCCAGTGAGTATAGAAAAAGAGTAAAATTCCTTTCCGGTCCCTTGTCTTTTTCAATTTAGACTATCCCCACCTTAACGATTGGAAAATGATAATCTGCTCCCTATCCTTTCTTTTTGTTAGATGCATGAGCTCTTCTATGAGAATTTTCGGCGAAAAGTGGTGGAAAATGCTTATGTGATATTAGCTTGTATGATCTAACTTTCACCTATCCTATATTGATGATAATTATTTGATTGAAATTATTTATGGTCTATTCAGTCATCAAAGAGACATTGCAGAGGGATGATAACCCTTTGATGGGACATGGTTTTGATGATTATGTAGGAGCTAAACAATTCCAATCAAATAGTTATAATCAAATAGTTATCATCCACGTAGGACTGATGAAGGTTAGGTCATACAAGTTATATCACTCATTTTCCATCATCCTTTGTCAAAAATTATCACAGAAGGGCTTATCCATCTAGTGAAAATGAAGGACAAGGGACAGATTGTTATTTTTCAATCGTGTGGGTTGTCTAAATTAGAAAAGGATAGGGACCGAAAAGGGGTTTTACTCAGAAAAAATTAAATCATCCATTACTACGAGAGGTTGTGATGACTAGTGAGTAGTATATGGAGGGTACTTAGGTAGAAGTTAGTGATAGCGATAGGATTAGTGGTACAATCTTATCTTTGATGATCACTTGTTTCAGCTTGATCAAAAAGGAGCTAGTCCTGGAGCAAGAAGTTCACATGCTGTTGCCATAGTAGGACAAAAGCTCTATGCATTTGGGGGTGAATTCGCGCCACGTGTCCCCGTTGATAACAACGTACACGTCTTCGACCTCAAGACTCTCACATGGTCTGTGGCTGATGCATCCGGGGATACCCCACCACCACGTGTGGGTGTGACAATGACTGCAATTGGAGATACCATCTATGTATTTGGTGGAAGAGATGCTGAACACAAGGAGCTCAATGAGCTCTATTCTTTTGATACTAAGATCAACAATTGGGCCTTAATTTCAAGAGGAGACCACGGGCCTCCTCACCGCAGCTACCATTCCATCACCGCCGATGACCGGAACGTCTATATATTTGGTGGTTGTGGGGTTTCCGGGAGGCTCAACGATTTATGGGCCTTTGATGTTGTCGATAAAAAGTGGACCGAGTTTCCATCTCCGGGCACAAACTGCAAAGGCAGAGGTGGCCCCGGCCTCGCAGCTGTCCAAGGAAAAATATGGGTAGTGTATGGTTTTGCTGGAATGGAAGTGGATGATGTGCATTGCTTTGATTTGATCAGCAAAACATGGTCCCAAGTTGAAACAAGTGGACAGAAACCATCAGCGCGTAGTGTGTTTTCAACAGCCAGTTATGGAAAACACATAATCTTGTATGGTGGGGAAATAGATCCTAGTGACCAAGGTCATATGGGTGCTGGCAAATTCTCTGGTGATGTTTTTGTGTTGGACACAGAGACACTAGAGTGGAAGAAGTTGGAAGAAAGGGTGGACTCTGGTTCCCATCCCGGGCCTCGCGGATGGTGTGCATTTGCCAGTGCTCAGCGAAACAGTCAAGAGGGCTTACTGGTATATGGCGGGAACTCTCCCAGCAATGATAGGCTTGATGACATTTTCTTCTTTGCCCTGTGTCAGAACTAGTAACTGCATTATGTTTGATATGTTTCTGGAAACATGTGATTGGGTAAGGTGATATTTGTACTTAAGAAATTTCAGTTTGTGTGTATGTAATAAATTAGCAAGAAGTGTGTGAAAATTCTCAGGTTTGGCTTATTTAATGGTTTAGTTTATTCTTGTATTTTGATTTGGTGTTGCAAGAACTTGTGATTGTAAATCTTTGCCTTTGTTAGAGAAAATGTTCTGATAGTTGTGAGATACACTCAGTTAACTTACTCTTGACATCAGATATTTGCAAAGGTACATAGCATACAGGAGCATGCTTTATTTAAAAAGAAAAAGAATACAAAGAAATACTACTTACTATTTGTACTTTCATACACATGCATAATCATAATTCCATACCATCTAAAACAATATTCAACATCATCTAGTAATCAGAACCATAAGCATATGAAAGTTTCCATAAATTAATCATGATCACATAAGTAAAAACATTCATATATATATATAATAGATATAAGCATAACAAACCATCCATTCATTTTAATTTGAAAATTTCGGATGCTATTTCTTTCCTTTAAGGATTATTAAGTCAAAATAATTTCTTCAGAGGTTAAAATGGTAATTTACTCTTTATGAGGTATATGAAATCCATATCAACTGAATTCCACATCCCATCCCATCACGAACAGAAACTAGTGGAGTGTATATAAAAAGAAAAGTGAGTACATATACTATAACTCAAATATGAAATAAAAAATAATCTTCTTTATCTTGGTAATTTCGTTGCTCAACCAAGAAATACTATGCTTTAATTTTATCGAACAGCTTTGTCAAAAATATATTCCCCCAATGTCTGGAACAAACTGACAAATGCAAAAAGGGGCAGTGGTAGTATTTAGGAAATGAGCATAGATTTTGTCAAATAATAATAATAATAATAATAAATTAATAATAATGTTCAAACCAACTTGAGTTGGTCGAGTGGTCAGCTCACTCGTATGCTAAGCAAGTATCGGGGATTTGAATCCCGCCTTGTGTATGCAGCAACTCATTAGTCAATGGCAGATCCTTAAATAGAGCTCAATCCGCGACAGATTAGTCCTTAGCATTCTTAAGAGGAACATTTACTTAGGATACCCGATATTGGCAAGGAATGTTACCATATGACAGATGTTCACATACAATGACAAATCAGATGACCTTATAACCAAAGAGACACACTTGATCAAGTTCTCTCCCGGGACTCCATTTTTCATGTCCATATATCAAGGAGTTGAAAGTGATTAGTGATGGCCATGGAAGAGAACAATGTGGTGGTGATCCAAGATGCGTCGAAAGAGCTTCATACGAGAGTGTTTTCGTGGGCTATCGATAGCGGCTTAGCACTGAAGGCAGCAGATAAGGTCACTCTAGTTTCAATCATGCATCAGATACACACTCCTAGTATGTAATCTTTCTGAAACAATTCATCTTATTTAATCCTCAGCTGAAGTATTAGTAATAATAATAAGTGGAAGATAAACAGTGTAAAAAACTCTTGAAATGACTAAATAGAGTGTATGCATTTTGTTAATGAATAATATCCCTTGTAGTGGGATATTATTGCAGTGTACATGGACTAAATAGGAGGATTGTGGCCGAAGAAGCCGCGAGGAAGATGGAAGAGTATCTTCAGAATGATGAGCTTGCTCAGATTGCTAAACTTTATGAATCAAATGAGGTATGTAAGTTTGAAAGTTTGAAAGAACAAGCCTAATTATTTGATTTCTAGCAAGAAGATTTTCAGAGGAAACTTTACAGGTTGCAATTTTTGTGAAATGCATAATATTTTCAGGTTGCATTTAAAATTCAGTTGGTTACAGGATCTCCATTAAAGGAGCTTGCTTTAAAAGCAGCCATTAACCTAAAGGCAACTTGGCTTATACTTGACAGGTCAGGCAAAATAAAAGCACACAAATGTTGTAGCTGTATTATTTTTTATCATATTGTAAAATAAATCAAGAGGTCTATGGTTTTATGATTATCCATATGATATTAATCTAAGATGCACCTCATTCATAGGCAACTGAAGAAAGATGCAGAGTTTTTCCAGCAGAAGCTTTCTTGTGGTATATCAAGATTAAAGCGTAACAATCGGATCGTACACCTACGAGCCCCTACTGATATCCCCACAGAGATTCAATGTAGCAGCCATGAAACATTTGATCAAAGTTTACCAGAACCAACATTTGAAGATCTCTTCCTCACTGTTGATGATTTCAATAAGAGTAATGCTGGTGTGCAACACTGACTTCACTATGTTTCAGCCTATTTATTCTTAGGGGTTTCACTTCTAGGCATTCCTGAATATATAAACATTCCAATGACTGCAGAAATATATGTTGATGAGTCGAGCCGGAGTCGAATACAAGGCAGGTGCCAACGCCGAAAGGCCACCAACACACTTCTTGTGACTAACAGGGAAGAAATAAACAATGATGAAGAAACAGGTGAAATAGAAAGAGAGAAGCAAAGAGAGGATGATGAACAGATACAAAGCATGCTCCATGAGGAGGAGATGGACACAACAGTTGTAACTAACAATGATGAAATAACAGCTCATGACATAGTCCAACAGCCAAGCCGGGACAAAGAGCAGACACAGAACTTGTTCCATGTTGAGGCTTGGAGCTTAAGGCATCCATCAAACATCTATGAAATGAATGAGATTGATCAACCAAGTGACAAGGAAAGCGCTTCAGAAGAGCTGTTATGCTCTATCTGCAAAATCAGACGGCCTAATATCGAATGGAAAAAGGAATTCACATATGAAGAACTCCAAAATGCCACAGATGGATTCTCATTGAAGAACTGTCTCTCTGAAGGTGGCTATTTGTCTACTTTCAAAGGCCAGCTAGAGGGCGAGTTGAAAATAGTAATTAAGCAGCATGAGATAAGAAGTTCTCAGGAAAGGGAGAAAATCCAATCCGAAGTTCGGTCTACTCTCAAAGTTAGACATAAGAATGTGGTCATGCTGTTGGGTTTAACCACAGAAGCAAGCTTCCTATTGACCGTGTCTGAGTATGCCTGCAACGGTTCACTCGAGATGTATCTATCAAGTAAGATATCTACCATATGTTTGTGTGCATGTGTAGTATATAAACAAAGGAGTAGAGAATTTTACCGTTTGAACTTGTTTCATTATGCAGAGGAAAGCAGCAGATCTTTGACTTGGAGAGAAAGGAAGAAAGTGGCAATAGGTCTTGCAAGAGGTCTAAAGTACCTACATGAAAATAGCATAATTCATGGCAATGTTAAACCAAGTAACATTCTTCTGACACATGAATTCAACCCACTGGTACTTAACTTGAATTCTAAAAGCTGAGTTTCAAACTAAGTATAACTATCCACATTTTCATGCTATATATCTAATCATTACTCCGAAATGTAAGTATGTAATTAGATTGGAGATTTCGGATTCGGTAAAAAGATTGACTTCAGGAAGTTCAACAAAGATAAAAGTGTAAATTCTGACTACATAGCACCAGAGCATCAGGAGAGGGGAAAACTATCAACTAAGGCTGACGTGTACTCGTTCGGAGTGGTTCTGCTAGAGCTGATCACCGGACGTAGGGTTAAAGGTCACTCTGCAGATAAAAGCCTTGTTGGATGGGTAGGAACATAATATTATTATTACTTTCACATCCTATTAGATAGTATTCAATGATTGAGTGATAAATTGGTTCAGAAGCTTCAATGTTTACATTCTCAGTGATTTTGTTGTTTAAGTTCATTATACAAAATTGATGTTCATTTCTTTTTCCCTTTTCAGGCCAAGCCTCTTCTTAAGGGAAAGCAGTACACACAACTTGTAGATCCCACTCTCAGCAAGTCATATGAGGAGGAAAAGCTTCAATGGCTGGTCCAAGTAATAGATCAATGTCTTAAAAAGAGTCCAAAGGATAGAATGTCCATGAATATGGTAAGTATCAATAATCTGCAATATTCATTCACACAGAGCAAATTGTTGAACACAGAAAGCATGTTGTCCTATATCCTACTAGTAATTATCATCTTTCTGCTACCTTAATGCTTAGACTATTAAGAAAATCATAAAATGGTTCCTCATCTCTAACAAAATGCCGCTTGTAAGGTGTTAGCCATGTAACATTGTAAACAAAGTAAATCAGTTAAACTACAAGCTAACGATAGAAATTACCGAACTTCAATCCACAATGGATCATTTGATGAACATTCCTCTAATGCAAACACCATATCACACTTTTTTTTAAGTTATTTTCTTGTTTTTCTTTTATTTAAGTCAACTCATGTGTCTTCAGTCAAATGGAACTCTTGAATCCTAGACAAATATTGTGAAGAAAAATTCTTTTATGTATTGAAGATGCATAAGAGTTCATAGGATAGCAGTCAAGTATGACTTATATGCATATTCAAAAATCAATATACACATTGACCTTTAGGCTGCTTTTGGTTCTGAGAATATACGTACCTTCTTTTCTGTGGACACAAATGACCATGATTCTTATTTGATTGTAGAATGGACCATAACATGAACTATAAGAAAACCAAATGAGTTGGATAGTTTATTTTGATTCATTACAAGATATTCATTGTTGCCTCACATTCTGGCAATTTTTTCATTTGTAGATTGTCAATAAATATCATTTACATCAATATGTTCATGTGGAAAATTTCAGGTTGTTTCTGCATTGCAAGACTTAGAAGATAGCGAACAACACTGCATCATAGACGAACTTACTCCAGGTAATTCATGCAATCAGAATTGTCAAGATCTCTGCAAATGCCAAATGGACAATTTAACAGAAAAGACAGTTATGCTAGAAAGTTATGATTATATTTCATCATATAAAGTTTTCCAAAAGAGGAACTAACAAAATATTAGTGGAAATGTTTGTAAACTCTGTAATCACTAGTACGTGGACAAACATTTCTAATATATGAATGGGATAAAGTATGTTTCTTGTCCCTAACGATTGTGATTTTCTGCAAAAATACCCCTAATGTTTAATTGCATTCAATTTTGTCCCTAATGTTTTCGATTTGCATCAAAATCATCCTCGGATATTAACTCTATCGAAAACATTAGGGACAAAATTGAAAACGTCTAGGGGTGGTTTTAAAATAAGTCGAAAACATTAAGGACAAAATTGAATGAATTGAAAAGAGGACAAAATTGAATGAAATTAAAAGTTAGAGACAAAAAGCATACTTTACCCGTCCAAACTAAAATCCCAATACATGTGGAAGACACTGTCCAGAATTGACATAATTAAATTCCTCTTTGTTGCTTCTTTAAATCCTTTCATTGAAGTGAAAAATGGTATTAACTATTGCAAATGTAGGTCCAACAGAAAATAATCAGCCAAGCAAAAAACCAGAACAGACAGAGAGCAGGTCCTACATTGAAAAAGGGAGGTTAAAACTAATAGTTGAAAATAACAATTTCTACAAAACAAGCCAGGAAAACTCTGATCACCTGAACCAGGTTGAAGAACAGATGCAAAGCAAGTCTGTAGCAGAGGAAAGGAGTCATCAAAAGATGATAAACTATGAACACATGATGGATCAGACAGTTGTTGATCAGCTGAATCAGTATGACAAACAAGTGAATAGCAACCTCTATGGGCAGACCATAGCTGACCAGCCAAGAAATGATCAAGAACAGCAGTGGTGCTCATCTGAAATTCAAATAGGCTCGAATTCACACGGTACAGCTATAAATCAAAGTTATCAAACAAAAGTAGATCGGGCGAACCAGAATAAAATACAATCACAAAGCTGCTCAAGTGAGAATTTGTTTGCTGGATATCAAAGTGAAGCCATTTTGGAGAATTTGAAATCCTCTAAATGCTCTATTTGCAAAAGTAAACGGCCAAATATTTCATGGCAAAGAGACTTTACTTATGATGAACTCCTCGAAGCTACCGAAGGATTTTCAATTAAGAACTCCCTATCTGAGAGTAAAGATGGACCAACTTTCAATGGATTGCTAGAGAGCAAGATAAAAATAGTGGTTAAGAAATATCAAATCACTAAGCCCCAGGAAGAGAAGATTTTCAAGTCAGAGGCCGACCTGCTGTCCAAGGCTCGACACAAAAATGTGGTCATGCTCTTGGGAATATGTGCAGCTAAAAACCAATTAATGATTGTGTATGAGCAAGCATGCAATGGTTCACTTGACAAGTACCTGTCAAGTAAGGACTCTAGCACATAACCTTTTTACTTATAATATATAAATGAAGTTTAAGCAGTTTATGCTTGGAAACTGAAATTGATTAGAAGGTATGTTGAAAGAACTTCATATATTGTGCAGGAGGAAACTTCCAATCATTGACTTGGAGAGAAAGGATAAAAGTAGTAGTAGGTACAGCCAGAGGCTTAAAGCATCTACATGCGAATAATATAGTTCATGGAAGTATAAAGTCAAGTAACATTCTACTAACACATGACTTTGAACCACTGGTACTTACTTGAACCTTATTGCATGCAAAAGCTTTGAAGTTTCAAGACATTATAAATATGTTGTCTTAATAAACAAACTTCTATACATAATTGTTTAAAATGTTTAGATTGGAGACTTTGGCTTTGCGAAAGTGAGGCTAGAAACAAAGAAATCATACAAGGGTAAGGAAGCAAGCAATTCTGGATATGCGGCACCAGAGTGCACAGATAGTGGGAAAGTATCAACCAAGGCAGATGTATACTCCTTTGGAGTGGTTCTTTTAGAGCTGATCAGTGGCCGAAGCGCTGCAGACAAACTACCCGGAGGCAAAAGCCTCGTTGGATGGGTAAGAGAAGTTAATAATTTTATATTTTTAAACAGAACAAATTGTGACTATTTTTAAAAGTTTGTGCCTCATTTCCCATTATATACTTGATAAAATCATGTAAACCATTTGTCCAAGGACAAAATGTCGTTGGACGGCATAAATAATTGCATATGTAACTTATTATTTGTAAATATTTTCCTTACAGGCAAGACCCCTATTGGGAGGAAAGAAGCACCCGCAGTTGGTGGATCCAAATATCAGCAACTTCTATGAAGAAGAAGAATTAAAATGGCTGGTCCAAGTAACAGAACAATGTCTCAGAAAGAATCCTAAGGATAGATCTTCAATGAATATGGTAAGTCCAAGTGAGATGTAGAATATTGTTAACCAAAAGGTTCATAAAACAATAAATAAGGAAACAGACTAGTTTACATAGGATAGCATAACTCAATGAAGCTCCTGATTTGTTACCAGAGATACTGTAGACCAATTTAAACAAGATAAAGACAAGCATGAACTAATCTTAAACCGTAAGAAAAATCTTAAAATGGGACCTAATCTTAACCTGTTCAATGAGATGCAAAGAGTTTTACATATTTAACATGTACTTTGATGCAGAGGCCCTTTGGAATACAAGCTCACAAACCATGTTCTGAATGTATAATATAACTAGGAAATTGGTAATACCGAAATAGCATAAGTCAAATTCTTGAATACCAATATGAAGACTGACTGAAAGATTAAAGGCATGTTTGGTAATAAAATGCTTTAAGGAAATATAGGCTAACTTATCCCACTTGTCCATAAGAACACAATGCTTTAACATGCATTATCAATAGGATATCATTTGACACATGATGGTTATTCTGTCTTGTTCTAGGTTGTCTCTGCATTACAAGACTTAGCAGGTGCAGTTACAGACACAGATGAGTGCTGTTTTACTGAATATTCTTCCTCAGACATGCCATATTTAGCATATGGTGAGCCTTCATTGACTAGTTCATGCTGTTAACTTGAGAGCAGATTTATACTATCTTTATTTGGGGAATGGATATTCTCAATTTTCCTTTCAATTGTTTTGTCAAGTTTGAACTCTCATCATACACTCCTTAAGTGAGACTAAGAAGATTTTGAATAGTAAAAGATCACAGCTGAGGAATGTACAATGAGAGATTAAACTCATTTTTTATAAATACAAAAAAAATTGAGTGGATTTATTCCCCTTTTTTGCTTTTATTTTTTTCAAAAATGATATGTGTACACTAAAAATCAGCCACCATGTCTTTGTGTATAAACTCATTTTTTATGTGTATTTTATATTTCAACGCGTATTTTATACGGGTGGCTGATTTTTAGTGTTTACTTAGTATGGTTGTATTTTTTCTGGGAAAGAGACAGGAGGGACTTAACAATAACAAAATGTAGGTCAAATAAAGGCTGATTCGATGATTCAAACACAAGAACAAATTCAGATCAAACCATGGATGGAGGAAAGAGACCTAAAGTTGGAGATTAAAACTCATGAGGTAATAGGTCAGAGTAAAGTTGAGCACCCAAGAAAAGATGGACAAAAGATGCAGAGCAACCCCCATGGGGAGGAGATTCCCAGAATGGTAGTATATCCTAATGACAAGACCCAGGAAGAAGAGGATATTATCGGAAGCTTCGATGTTGGGGAGATGTGTAAAATAGAAGTAGACAGACAACTAAAGGTGAGTGGGGATAAAAAACAAATGCAGGATATATCACTTGAGAATCAAGGTGAAACCATTTTAGAGAGTTCAGAAACCTCTTTATGCTCAATCTGCAAAAATAGATGCATAAATAATACATGGAAAAAGGACTTCATTTATGAAGAACTTGAAGCTGCTACAGATGGATTTTCAACCAAGAATTCTCTATGTGAAGGTGGATGTAGACCTGCTTTCAGAGGTCAGCTAGATGAGCTGAAAATAGTTGTTAAGCAATACTACATGACAGAGAATGTCTTGTCAGAAGTTGAGCTGCTTAGAAATGCTAGGCATGAAAATTTGATAAGGATATTCGGTTCATGCATACAAGAAAGTCAATTGCTGATTGTATATGAACATGCATGCAATGGTTCACTTGACCAGCACTTATCAAGTAAGTATAAGTATGTGAATGTTGCATTTCTTAGGAACTTTTACCATGATCATATATATTCACAACTTTTATATTCATGATATGTGTCTTCAATTCCATCAACTTAGCCAATTAGGTATCTCTTCACTCACATAACTCACTGTGCTTACATGTCCATTAAGTTAACATTCTTTGGTTCTTGCGCACCCGTCAGAATTTCTTCCTCCTTCGTTTCTTCGCGAAATCTCCACTTCTGCATGCTTTTCATCCATCATCCCAAACCATCCTTGCCTCGTAAACCTTAAACAACTTGAAAACAAAACATATCAAGCTATCGAATGGAATAAAAGTGGAACTAATTTGATAATTTTTAAAACATAAAAAGCTTGTTTAATCAATTAAGTTCAATTAGGAAAATTTTCACAAAAGTATGCAACTAGAAGGACTAAGTGCAAGTTAAGTTGATAAATTCCACTATTTTCAATCCAAAAACCATAGTAAAATATGAATTTATCAGTTCTTCTAAGAGTTTTGCATATAACAAGATATTGTTTGAGTTGCAAATTGTGAGTTTGTGACCAGACAAAACAATAAGTCTCTTTGCAATTGCTTTACCATATTTCTTAACAAATCTAGAACATAATGTAAACGAGGTTTGACATCAACAACATGGACTTTTATCTAAAAAGTAAGTTAATACCAAATGAAATTTCCGAATCATGCAGGAACAAGTGGCAGATCATTAACATGGACAGAAAGAATGAAAGTCGCAAAAGGTGTTGCTAAAGGTCTTAAGTATCTACACGACAATAACATAATTCATGGAAGGATAAAGCCAAGTAACATTCTTCTAGATCATGAGTTTAACCCTCTGGTACTGACATGGACCTTAATTATAGAGAGCTTTTTTTAATTAAGCTGCATTTCAATATAGGATAAAGTGTATTTTTGTCCTTGAAGCTTATTAAAAGTTTTAAATATATTCCTAAGTTTTATTTTGTTTCAATTTTGTCTTGGAAATTTTTCATTTGCATCAAAATTTATCCATAACGGCTATTTTTTCAAGAAAATTATGACCAATTTAGCAATAGTTTATAAAAACAACGTTCAACACAAGTAAATTAGACACAGTTATTGTGCTTTATTGTTGAATTAGTCTTAAATGAATAAAATTGAAATAAAATAAAATTTAAGAATATTTTTAAAATTTTTGACAAATTTCAAGGACAAAAGAATAATGCTACACATCAAAAGTCTTTTTATTAACTAAGTCTAACCAAGTTGGTCTAACATAACAAAAATCAGTTACGGATAGCATTATTCTAAATCTTATTATTTAACTTTGTTAGACTTAGTTCATAAAAAGACTTGGATATGTAGTATTACTCGACAAAAAAATATGCTTTACCCTTCAATATATTATAAACAAGCTATTTGTCATCTGATCAAACCAACTCTTAGTTGAATCTTGAAAACGATGAATATTTTTAGCTTGCCGAATCTGTGTTCGGAAAAGGAAGATGTGAATTGAAGTACAACTGCAAGGATGAAAAAAGGGGGAATTGTGGATACATAGCTCCAGAGTATCAAGAAACAGGAAACTTAACAGATAAGACAGATGTGTATTCTTTTGGTGTAATTCTTTTAGAGCTGATAACAGGCTGTATGATTACAGAAGCAGCATCAGAACAGAAATGTCTTGTTGAATGGGTATGATGCATATCATTTTACTCCTATAAATTATGGTGGAAACTCAGGTGCAATCGACTTCACGTGAAGTTGATACCTGAGAGTCGTTAGATGATTTGATTGATTTGACTAAATTTTCATCTAACGGCTCTCAGATATCAACTTCACGTGATGTCGACTTCACCTGAGTTTTCACCATAAATTATAGCTTGTTGCAATTACAAGTTACAGCTACTAATTTTATGCCGTTTGATTATCATTTGATTCATGTCATTTTAGAATCTTCAAGATCCAATATATGAATGAACTAGTATTTTTGCCCATAATAATATTACTAAGAGGTAAGTTTTTCAAAATAAATTGTATCTAAATATTTTAAAATTTTAAAAATTAATAATATCGAATGTTGTTGTAATAAATATTAAAGATTTTATCAACTAAACAAAAAAAATAGGTGCCACTGTGACAAACGGTAGCCTGCGAATAAATAATTTTAAAAGAATAATATTTTAGTAGTAAGTTTTAGAAATGATAGCATAAGGTTAAAATTCCAAGAAAAAATAGAGTGAGTGAAGAAATGAGAGAAAAATATATTTTAATTGCAATAACATAGAGTGCCGTGTGGTAGTGGTACATTTTGATTGTCAAATTAATAATATATAATAGATTTTAATTTCAATTGCAATGAGAAAATATAATGTAATACATTTCAGTTATCAAATTAGAAACCAACTTGGGTTGGTTGAGTGGTCAGCTCACTCGTCCGCTTAAGCAAATGTTGGGGGTTCGAATCTCGTCTTGTGCGTGTAGTAACCCATTGGCCAGCGGCAAACCCTTAAATGGAACTCAAATCCACGACGGATTAGTCCTTGACCGGTAGAGGGGGAAGGAGAGGCTTCTTTTGGCCAATGAAAACACCATTGTTAGAGGAAGGATATTGAAATAGGAAAGGATTAATGGTGATATGAGAACATTAATTAGGGAAATAATTAAGTAGGTTAGAGAGAAAAGGAAGAGAATAATTTCATAGAAGGGAATTCCAAAGAAGAAAATATGTCAATTAACTTATTTCATCTATCCCTTTTTTATTCCATCACTGCTACTCTATTTATAGTAAATTCTACTCTTAATAAGAATTTTTTACTCCTCTGATGTACAGTTATAACTTGAGATATTACTGTCAAATTGAAACTAGAAGTTCTAAAGAGAAAAAAGTATGCATTTTGTTAAATTTAGTTGAAATATGTAGTATTAGATTTTTCAAAACTTGACTGTTTTATAATTTACTCATTGCTCATGTGCATTGCACAAATCTCTTCAGGCAATCCCACTTCTTAGAGGGAGGAAGTATGTACTGTTGTTGGATTCCAATATAAGCAGCCAATTTGATGAACAAGAACTGGATTTGTTGGTCCAGGTAATCGAAAAGTGCCTCCGAAAGAATCCGGAAGAAAGGTTTACTATGAATATGGTAAGATTATTACAAAACATATCCAGTAGAAAAGACTGATATAATTGTGGGATGGGGCATTAATGATATTATTACACATTTCTAGATCTTTCTAGAACTATATCTCAACTTACTCTATTAAAAGGTTTAAAGGTTCAATCAAAGTTCAACCAAAATTGAATTGGATACAAGAAAACAATATGTTTTTACATAAAGTATATTAATTTTTTTGACCATATAAGCAGAAAGTTCTAAACTAGTTCACTAATTTTTTATAGAATTTTGCAACCGAACTTTTTTGTCTAAACCAAATCGATCAGGTGACCGGTTTGGTCCAGTTTTAAGAACCATGATATAAACAGTGACTACAAAATATAAGTTTCTCTTAACTATCACTTCATTTTATGAAAGTTTAATTTAGCATGATCTATTGAAGTTCAATTGGTATTTTATGGACATGCAAGTAAGGTATCAGGTTCCATTTACTACTACTAAAATGATTATGTGCTAGTTTGGATTGACTTTTTTGAGTAAAAAAAGTACCCTTTTTTTTTTAAATAAAATACTTTTATTTAATTTAAAACTTATTTAGATACATCCTTTAAAAAAAAGAACTTTTATTAAAAAAAGCAGAATCTAAAGGCGTTTTTAATATTTAAAAACTCTTTTTAAAATGTCTATCCAAATGTAAAATAATTTTTGTCTGTAAAAAAATAAAAAAAAATAGGTTAAAGTATATTTTTTATCCTTGAAGTTTGATAAAAGTTTCAAAAATATCCCTAAGTTTTATTTTGTTTCAATTTTGTCCCAAAAGTTTTCGATTTGCATCAAATATACCATCGACGGCTAAATTTTCAAAAAATTTAAAATCAATCTAACAATAATGCATGAAAATTATGCTTGATTTGCTTGTGTTGAGAGATTGTTCTTATGAAATTGTTTTTGAATCGGTCTCAAATTGTTTGAAAAATTAGCCATCAGGAGTATATTTGATGCAAATCGAAAACTTTTAAGACAAAATTGAAACAAAATAAAATTTAGAGGTATTTTTGTAACTTTTGTCAATTTCCAGGGACAAAAATTATACTTTGTCCAAAAAAATAAGTACTTTTTCAGAAGCCAATCCAAACCGACCCTATCTGTCCCAACTTAATATGGTTACATTCTTACAGGTATCTTTTTAGGCATTGCATCTTTTAATCACAATCTGATATACAACAAAGAGCCATATAATATTATCTTGTTGACAAGCTATCACATGACAAATACATAATCAACCTTGTACATTGCAGGTTGTCTCACTGCTGCAACATGATGCTGTTGTTACTAGCGAAAGCTGTGTAGCTAAAGAGTCCTCTTTATCAGAGAAGTCATGCTTTTTCTTATGTAATGCTTCAGATGCAACAAGCTCAAAAGCCAAGAAGGAATTGCCACCAGAGGAAGGTCTAATCAATGAGGTTGTTGAAGAAAGAGAGGACAACATAACTTGCAACGGAAGCAACCGTAAAACGAAGACGAGGGAAGAAAAGAAAATTATGAAAATAGAAAAGAAAGAAAGCTTAAGCACCAAGCTACATGAATGTAATGAATGGTGCTTGTTTTATGGTGGAGCCAGGCACTTTTATCTTCAAGGGGCTAAGGAATATAAAGTATGTCAAGAATTCTTTATTTTTAGTAATCAACTCATTTAAGGGGTTAGTTTTGTAATAATATTTCATAAAATATTCTTTCCAAAAAAAATTGTGAGGACAAAATGAAAATGTGATTATGTGAAACTGGAGCCACATCTATAGGAACATTTTCTTTCTTTCTTGTTCATGATTTTTTTTTCTTTGGGTAGGCTATTCATTTTACCTACAATGAGAAAATAAAATAAATATATTTGTAGCAAAGAAAGAAGTGCCAACTTTGTTGAAAAGTACCTATTTTATTTTTTATATAAGAAAACTTCCTATGTTCTAATCTTCTTCACTTTTGTTCTCAAGTTTATTATATGTTATTTGGATTGTATTTGCGCATTTCTTATATATTTTTTTTCTCACTCAAATCCGTGACCTCTAAGTGAGTATGAGAAAACTATGTCATTTGAGTTATAGTTCGGTGGCACTACAAAAAACAGTGTAATTATCGATGCAAAAAATCGACGGTCATATTATAGACGGGAAGATTGTCGATTTTATTAAGAAGGTAAAATTCTCACACTCATATTATAGACGGAAAGATTGTCGATTTTAATGAATTAATTATCGACGGCCGGTAAGCCGTCGATTTTATTAGAATTTTAAAAAATCGACAAGTTTAATAGCGACCACATTCACCGTTGATTTTGCCGTCGATATTTGATATTATCGACGGCCTAGCTGTCGATTTAGCCGTCAATTTTAAAGGTGTTTCTTGTAGTGTGGCGCGCATTTCTCATATTTATTCAAGAGTAAACCCACGTTTTCATCGTTATCATGACACTTACTAACAAATTAGTCTAAAACATGTTTTTATTAACCTTCAACTTTTGTGAACAAATTAATCCCAAACATTTTTTTATTAATCCCAAGTTCTTTGACCATTCAATACTCAAGTGAAAATTAGTTAATGGAATTCTAACTCGATGAATACCTATAAGACATTGGGTATTGATGATGAATTTGATGTTACCTTTGTATATTTTATATTGAGTTTTTGAAAGAATAAATATAATTTAAAAAAATTATTAATATTTGTTTAAAAGTTTTTTAAATATTCTAGATTATTAAATTTTCTAATATATAAATACAAATTACATAAATTTGAGATATGAGAGTTTTGATGTTAAAATGTTAATTACGAGTCCATTTTAGAATTAAGAATAGTCATGAACAAAAGCTAACTATTTGAAATGGAAGATGCCCCAAATGAACATTAGAAATACATGCAAAATAAATTTTATATATATAAAAGTCTATGACTTCGAGTGACTGTTATGACTTATATTTTTTGATATTTTAATTATTTAAAGACTAATTTATGTTATGATTTTTGTATTCTTTGATATTAATTTAGTATTTTTAAATATTTAAAAAATAATTTATTTAATGTAAAAATTTTGAGCAAAATTGTGACTTTTTACTCTCTTATTTGTTTAGATTGATAGGTATTTTGAATATTTTAGATGCAAATGATAGATTATTCTATAAATAAAATTTTAAAATATAACTCTTATGAGTTATAACTTAAAGACAAAAAGGATAAATAGGTCTCTGATCTCTTGTTTTGTGGATATTTTTGTCTTTAACCATTAAAAAATATTCTTAAGTTCATGATCTTCATAAAATTTGGATAGATTAGTCTTTTCGTCCAAATACCTCTGTCAAGAACTGATCCGTCCAAATGCCTCCGTCAAGGACTGATTTATCCAAATTTTGTGAATGTCAGGGATTTAAAAGTATTTTTTAATGGTCTGAGACAAAAATGTCCCTGGTACAAAAGGTCAATGATCTATTTGTCTTTTTCTCTAATTTAAATGACATAATCTTTTCGTACTCACTTCAAAATTGCGAGTTCGACTATTATTCCCAAGCTATAGTTGAGTGTTGTGGTGGCGGTGTGAGTGGCACTCCATTGGCAGCGAAATGGCTGATATTGAAGAGGCGCAGTTACAGAAGCAAGAAGAAGAGCACCTCGACGTTCTAACCAAGTCCGGCCAAAAAACCGGCGTCTCGAAGCCCAGGTAAACCAACCACAACTCCCTCGAACCGTTATTACTTCGATCTCATGTCCATGCTTTTCCATTTTGAAACAACTCTTTCACAGAGGCCACGTTCATCGCGATGGGGATTACCATCGAGCTGTTCACGTTTGGATTTTCGCTGAGAGCACACAGCAGCTTCTCCTCCAACGCCGTGCCCTATGCAAAGATTCTTGGCCTGATTTGTGGGACATCTCCAGCGCCGGCCACATCTCCGCCGGCGATTCCTCCCTCGAAACCGCTCGGTAATCACAAACACAACAGCTATGCTCTTATTTATTTCTTGTATTTCTTTTCATGTTAATTCTACTTATCTTTCGTGATGCTTGGTGGTGATAGTTGACAAGCACTAACTTCTAAGAGTGATAATTGTGTTTTATGATACTTAATATAGATTGATGGAGAATTGTTGTGAATGATAGAGAAAAGAGTATTGCTATCCTGATGTAGTGTGTTGAGTTCTTTTTCAGAAGGGAGCTCGAGGAAGAGTTAGGTGTGACACTTCCAAAGGATGCGTTCGAACTGATTTTTGTTTTCCTCCAAGAGTGGTAAGTGGTGTCTGCTCTCTGCTGCACCACTTTATTTTTGTCCGTGTATTGTTTCTGTTTTTATTTCTTATTTTTTTAAGTTGATATGTTTATAAGCATGATCAGGATGATTAAGATAATGAAACTTTGCCTCCTTTTGTTTGCCTGTTTTTGCCATTTTTTTTAGGTAAAACTGCAAGCATGATATAAAATTAAAATGAGGGGTCCTTTGTGTTATTGTAGTGAAAGCATATCAACTGAATATGAAAACAGGAAAAAACCTAAGAATTCTCTTTATCTTCTGATTAAAGCTAAGCTTACTGCTTCTTTAGAGGTCTGTTTTTCACTGATATGTAGAGAGACTGCTTCGTTGATTTTCCTTTCTCTAGGATTTATTTTATTTGCAATTTGCACTCAATATCCTCCTTTTGTTATCCGTGGACTAGTTTGATAACTAACTTTAGATATGGAATGCAGTGTCATAAATGATGGAAAGTACATCAATAATGAATATAATGATGTGTATCTTGTGACAACTATTGATCCAATTCCTCTGGAAGCTTTTACACTTCAGGTGAGGATGCGTAAGATGTTTGCAAATTTCAGTTACTGTAGTTTTGTTCTTTGGATTTTCTGTGTGCACTTTTAATCTCCTCTTATTCAAATGCCTCTCCTATAACCATGAATAAAATGCTCAGCACTCATCAATTGACAAAACCCCGAGCACAATATATAAGAAAATCATGATAATACTAAACAACACTAAACCCCTTTGGCATAGACATCAAGGTAACGAAGCAAAGACACATCTGCACACACCTTATGAATAGAATTCGAAGTCTCAGCAAGAAAAAGAAATACCATTGCCAGGCACTTGATATGACATCGGTTTCTATTAGATTCAGTAATAACCTCTTATGCCTGTATCACATATCCACCCATTGTAGCATATGTTCTTTTTCCTTGAAAACATTTATCATCTCCTATTCGAATACAATTCTATTTCTAGTCCTCCATATAGTCCACGTAACACCAAGAAAAGGTGGTACATGTTTAGGCCTGACTTTGGATGTTTTAAGCAACATAATGGGTCATGATATTTTCCAATTCCAATAATAGAGTTAGGGTTGTTTGATTTTCTTATACGAAATTGTGGCTCAATAGACGAGCCCCCCGACCCCAGTCCAGAAAAAGTTTATTTGTTAAAATCAGTGACATGAGGATCTAATATCATTTGTTGAAGCTCAGTCTGTTTCGACAGGACGAGAATTATGTGATAAAACACTTGGAATCATGTGGCTTAATTGATTTTGATTACATGTCACTTCTATCTTTTTTCTTTGTATCCTATTGCGGTCAATGATTTACTCTAGATGTACCCTTTTCTATGCTATTAGTGTTATAAGGTAGTGTTCATGCTTTACGCTTAGGTTATTGTATGTTCTTATGTAATTCCATGCCTTACCTTCTTGTCTTTTCTAAATTCTCAGTACATGCATGATTTATATTGTTAAGTTTCCTAATTTATACGAGGATTCTTTTTTTTATTTTATTTTAGGAAGCAGAAGTTTCTGCTGTTAAATATATCTCTTATGGAGAGTATAAACTGTTACTGGCCAAAGGAGATTCAGAGTATGTCCCTTATGATGTTGATGGACAATATGGTCAGCTTTTTGATATAATTGAAAAGAGGTATGTTATTATTTGAGTTATGCATGATGCTAAATTTCTTTATACATTTGCAGCAAAATGACTTCTGTTACATGATCACCCATCTCAAAATTTAATCACTTTTCCTTCTCTCTTTTCATTGAACTAGATTAGAACTACCCTTGAGTGATGAGTGATGTATATTGAGGGAGGGATAGGTTATGTTCAAAACTAGAAAATAAGAAAAGAGGGGCAAAAGAAACATGGAGAATAGTATGGAGGAAAAGAGTGGCCTTTACGGATATGTGCATTAATAATGTAGGAATAATT
Organism: Arachis hypogaea; assembly: GCF_003086295.3. NCBI lineage: Eukaryota > Viridiplantae > Streptophyta > Magnoliopsida > Fabales > Fabaceae > Arachis > Arachis hypogaea. Next base: position 1,019,205 of record NC_092049.1, on the reverse strand, counting down.
GAATAAATGGGCCATCTCATCCATTACAAGCTCAAGCGTCAGTTTGTAGATTCCCTAAAGTCATTTGAGTCAATCTGAATACTCAGTGTCTTCCGACTTCCTTTTCTGTCCTTTTGCTGTACAACTCAAGATTCATTTGAATCTTCATTTTTATGTGCTTATTTTTGTTCCTTAACATGTTTATGGAAGGTACAAAGAGAACACTGTAGCACGCAGTTTGAGTCTACAAAAGCAACTAAGTCGTTATGCTCCCATTTCCCTGAGTGCAGAGGTGAATTATTTATTTATTTTATATTATGTTGACCTCTCCTTCTGTTTTGATAAACAATTTTTCTCTCACTCCCTCTATTTTGTCAATTTGAATTGCTTACGTTTAAAGTATGCACATTTGTCTTCTAACAGGCTGTTTAAATGCACTTTATTTTATTTTCCCGAAAGTGATTTCGATACCTAGTTTTTTTATATAATTTATTATTATGATTATGATTTTCCTGCATATGATGCAATCCACAGATTTAGAATAAACATTAACTTTGTTCTCATCAATTAGAATGTTGAAATTTGAGAGTAAACCAAGTTGATTCATGAGCCAGATACGCCATTTTTGAGGTGAAATTGTATTTGGTTCGGGTTCTTTTTTCTTGTGTGGAGATTGGAGAGTGTATAACTGTCAGAATTTTGTTGTTCTTGAACTACCAAAAAATAAAGAAATCAGAATTTGGATTCTTTATTTGCTTCCCAGTATAATCTTGAGCCCAATTTATAAAATATCTTCTGTATGAGGTTGTGTGCATAAAATCCGTATGATCGCATTTGTACAAAATGGGTGTCAAATAATATATTGATTTTTTGTCCAAGAAGGACAGAATGTGATGTTGTTATGGTAATTGCAGAGATAATAGCATTTGGAATTTATCCTATATATTTGTTACATTAGTTTGATTAACTTGGAGGTTTTTGATGAATTTTTATTGGAAATGTACTTTGTGAGTTTGTTTATATGTTGTTATTTGTTCTATATACTGCTTATTTGACTAAAAAAAGTTTTCCATTTTGAAGGTCATGACATCATTGTTTGTTGAGTGTAGCAGTGCTTGGGTTAATTTATTAAGATCATAATTATCCCAAATCTTTTTGGCTCCTGTTTGGACATATTTCATGGTTTATTCTGGCAGTTGACAGGGCTTACAGATTCAGATAAGGACACTCTTGCTTATGTTGTGAAGGCTGCAATGGTTATGGATGAAATTTTTTATCTTCAGGTTGTGTTTACAGCATAGCTGTGTTTGGACTAAATGGTGTGTGTCTATATATATACACGGTGCAATAAATTTAAAGAATATTTTTATTTCTAACATTTTATCATTTTATGCATGTAAATGTGTCATATGGCTCCAGTAAAAAGATGTGTCATATGGAATGTTTTGCTTAAGCGTTTTTTTCATAATTTTTTTATAAATATTTTTGGTTTTAGTATATTATTAATCTTATTATTATTTGCTATCAAAAAAGAAAATTATTATTATTATTATTATTATTATTATTATTATTATTATTATTCAACTTTTAGCCATTTAAAGTGTTTGGTCCCATAAGTATTTTGGACTATACCTTTAGTCCTTATAGATATTTAACACTGCTTTCAGTCCTTATAAAGATTTTAATTTTTTTTTTTAATTTCTTATAAACATTACCATTTAATATATATATGTATATATATATTACAGAGAGACAAAAATAAAATATAATTTTAGGGACCAAAAGATATATTTAAGCATATGGTAAAATTTGATTGGAAATTTATTCCCTTCTCCATCATACCTATCTCATCTTATGTCTGTCATTGGTTGGTAGAGTGAAGTTTATGGCAGTGTGTATTACTAAAGGTTGTTTATTTTCTTATCAGTCCTGGTACAGTAATCCAGTTCTTAGAGATTGGTTGAAGGAGCATGCTGGTACATCGGAGTTAAATAAGTTGAAATGGTCTTATTATCTGATTAACAAGAGCCCTTGGTAAGTCCTTGACAGTTCTGTAGCCATTAAGTGGTATATATTTGCTCTTACATTAAATAGAGGTTGGTGAATTTTGTATGCGAGAAAAATCTACTTGCAGTTAGAACAAATCCCATTGCTCTGCTTTTTTTCTTGAGCATTCATAGTTTTATGTTTGAGTCCTGTAAACCCTGGAATTTGCCTCATTGGTCCTTAAACAAATGGGACCTTTACTATCCAAAACCAGCTCATTGGTCCTGTAATTGTGTCAGGAACTGAGGCAGGACACCACCTATTTTTAAGATTTATTTTCTGATTTCTTATAATTACCACCTACTTTTAGAGTGAGTGGTATGAGTAATGAAGGGATTAGCTAGATTTTTGAGTGGAGTTTGGTGAGGAGCAGGGGTGTGCAATAAAATTATTTCAGTTTGTAACTATTTCAAACTGTCAAATTTTTTTTTTTTTTGGCTGGTGTTTGTAATTGCTTAACTCGTGAACTTGATTATATTTTTTGTAATCTATTTGCTGTTGGCAGGTCTTGCCTTGATGAAGATGAGGCATTTTTGACAACTGCAGATTCGGCAATTAGGTTGCTTTCTGAAGAAAATGGGAAAGTAAACAACTGGAGGGGTCTGGAATACAGGGCAGCATTTCCCATGTCAAAACCTCCCGGTGCTAATTTCTACCCTCCAGACATGGACAAAATGGTACCATCATGATAAGCATGTACTGTCAGAACAATTGAGAACTTGCAATTAAGAAAAGCTGTTAAAAGCTTCTATCTTGCAGGAGTTTGAAATATGGAAGGACAGTCTAAAAAAGGACCAACAGAAGGAGGCAACAGGCTTTTTCACTGTTATTAAAAGGCACAGCGAATCTATTTTAAATTCTCATCCACATGGTAACAAAACTAGTGCTACTCATGATCTATATATAGTTCCTTACTCTGAAGAATACAAGGCTCTCCTTACAAAGGCTGCTGATTTATTGCATAAAGCTGGGAACACTACTAACTCACCAAGGTATTGCCCTTATCTATATTATCATCATTAAGAAGTAATTGTAGCTCAGTTTCATGCTAAATATTGTTTTACTTACAGTTGTTGGTTGACTCATTCTTTCGAAGTGTAGTTTGAAGAGGCTGCTACATAGCAAGGCTGATGCTTTTCTGTCAAACGACTATTATGACTCAGATATAGCATGGATGGAATTGGTTTGTTGAATTCTCTCATTTACTTTTGTGCCACGATAATTTTAAATTTGATCTCAAGCCTGGTAGAAGTCATGTGAACAGTATCTGATTTTCTTTAATATATAATATTCTATTATGGGAAGACGACAATAACAAGAATCACTAAGGTAGCGTTTGTTTCGAAGTATTGGGACAGAGACTGAGAGACTGAGACTCAGTATCATGTTTGTTGGCTCAGACATTGGTACTAAAATTTCTGTCTCTGTCCCCAAAATTTCAGCATTTCAGTACCTCCAATAAGTAGGGACACAGGGGACTGAAATTTTTAGAGACGGAGACTGAAACTTTAATAACTTTATATCTAAAATACTCTCATTTCAATTAGTTAATTTCAATTTTTTCTTTTGTGCAAATTAAATTAGAGCTTTATTCTTGTTTCAATTTCTATTTTCCACTTTGCACCAAACAGAATACTGAGATTTATTTCAGTCTCTGTCTCTTAGTCTCTGTCTCCCCACCAAACACTACCTAAGATCTGTCCCATTGGTTGGGATCTGGCATATTGTAAAGTGTAGTTGATTAAAAGGCACTAACAATGTCAGTTTACCATTTTATTTATTAAATGTGTGCAATAACAAATGTAAGATTAATCAAGATAGTAAGTATTTTGTTTTCTTAGTAAATGTTTTCAGGTTCAAATCTGAGTTCAAAATGATTTTCATGGCTATATATATCAATAAGGGTATTTTAGAGAAAACATTGATATAATCATTATATATGGTATATATTCTACCTAAAACATTGATATAATCATTGTGAGGGTTTGCTTCAATGGATTTGGAAGAGTGATGAGTCTAGTTTTCTGGCAATTGTTGAATGTGAGATAAGAATTCCGTTGTTTTAGTTACATAGTGGAAACTAGTTTATATAGCTTGAAAAAGGGATTCTTACATAATTACAGGATATCCACAGTCACAATTAACTAGTGTATCACAACGGATCCTATAATACTCTTAACTCATTTATTCATAGATATTCTAACACTCTCCTCTAAGCTTGAGCATATAGACTGTATGCACCAAGCTTGTTACATAGATATCTTATTCTAGGACCTGTTGAGGCTTTAGTTAAGAGATCTTCCAACTATTTATTTGAATTGACATAGCTTGTAGTGGTCTTCAGAGAGGATCTTGTGTTTATTGTATTGAAAATCAATCTCAATGTGTTTGGTCCTCTCATAAAAGATTGGATTAGAAATGATATGCACAGCTGCCTGGTTGTCACATACAAATGTCATAGGTTTGATTATCCCAAATTGTAGTTCTGAAAGTTGTTTCAGCCAGAAGCTCATGAGGCTATGCTGTGGCACAATATTCTACTCCATCACTAGACCTTGTAAACACATCATGCATTTGACTTTTCCAAGAAATAATATTGCCACCAATGAGTACATAATAGCTAGATTGGGTACGTTATCAATTGAACAACCTGCCCAATCAGCATCACAATATCCAACTATCTCTTAGTGACCCTTATCCTCATAGAGAAGACCCTTACCCCAGGAGACATACTTTTAAAATGCATATCAAAATATCCTAATGATCTTCACACGGTGAATGCAAAAATTGATTGGCTAGACTTACTACATAGGAGATGTCAAGACGGGTATGAGTGAGATTCAATTCAGTTTCTCGAGTAACCACCTGTATTTTCCTGGGTCAGTTAGATAAGGGTTTCCCTTGATTTGGCAGGTGATTGACATTGGGATCCATAGGAGAATCAACGGGTTTGGCACCAAGCAAGCCAACTTCTTTTATGATGTAGATAGCATATTTTCTTAGAGAGAACAATAATCTTTAGGTGATGCAGCTTCAATACCAGGTCTTTAATCTGAAAGTGGTGACATAGATGTTGTTGAAGGCAAGTTATACCATCATTATCGTTCTAAGTTATGACAATATCATCCACAGAGTAGCCGTTTTCTCTCCAGATCATGCCAAATTGTTGAACCATAGAGGAAAATCTATCAAAGTGGACTCGAGGAGAATCCTTAAGATCATGAGGTGATTTGTGGAGCCGACAAACAAGGCGAAAACCAAGTAGATTCCTCCATATATATTGTTTCAAGTTATCATGATGGAAACCATTTTTTATGTGCAGTTGATGTAGAAGCCCATAATGCATGGGGGCCATGGCAAGAAAGAGACAAAAGAGGTCATCTTGGCTGAGAGAGAAAAATGTCGCCATAAATCAAGCAAAAAATCTGAGTAAAACCCTTGGCAACCCAAGTGTCCCTTCTCTGAAGCGCACACATCCTATCAAGAAGAGCATGTCTCCACCCAGGATGATATAAAGCTTCAGTTGGTGTTTTAGGAATAGACACAGAAGCTGGAGATGGCACATAAGAATAATGTCCTGGAGACAAGCGATGGTAGGATAAAGCAACATAATGAGGAGAAGGGTTATGGATAAAGCGTATACCTTTACAAAGGGCAATAGGAAGGTCAAACTCGAGTGGTCGGCCCAAAATTGGTAAAGGAGGCCTTGGTGGAGATGAGTCTATAGCAACTAGAACGATTTCTAGAGGGTGCACCCAACTGGAGATGATTAAGGCTCTGTGGCAACATGAGGAGGTAGTGGAAGGTTGGGTTGTTGGTGATGAAAATGATCATAAGGTGGGTGATGCGGAGGCAGAGGTGCTAAGGTAGGGACGGAAGCCATAGGTAAAGGAGGTAGGGGTAAGTCATCAGTCAAGTCCTATATAGAAACAACGATAACCCTTCTCAGACCTAGCATACCCAAGAAAACGACATTAAGGGAACAAGCAGAAAGTTTGTCAATATTTAGGGTAAGGTTGTGGACAAAATAGGTAGACCCAAAGACATGAGTGGTTAAAGAGTCAATCGTTGTGTGAGGAAACAACACTGAGTGGTTGACTTTTGACCCAAAATAGGAGGCATACGATTAATGAGGTAACATGTGGAAAGGACAACATCTCCCCAAAAACGAGAAGGAACATGAGAATGTAGAAGGATCCTGGAAGTTTCAACCAAATGATGATTTCTCCACTCTGCAATCCCATTTTGTTAACAGTTGTGAGCACAAGAGGTTTGATGGACAACATGAGAAGCCATGTACAACGAGAAAAAAATCATCTATTAAAGTAACAAAATATTTAATTCTTAAAGTAGACTTAGTATGTCTACGATCTCAAGTATCAGAAAGAACTAAAAGAAAAGACCAAGCACGAATACTGACACTATTAAAAGAACTCTGGGTGTGTTTCTATTAAGTACCTAAGGAAAGTGGAAAACCATAACTTAAAAGCTAGCTGTAAAGGGGGAAGAACCACTCCTTAATACAAATCAGGCATTCCATACTAACCAATGTGCGACTTTGGGCACCCCATAATACCTAAGCCCCTAACAATATACCACCCTTGGAGAGCCGATGTCCACGGCGGCTTCACTCTATCAACACTGACCCAGCGATAGCCTCTTCGCTACGGGCTAACAGTATTCGATATTCATCTTAATCCAGTCTATCGGTAGCCCTTTCCATGTCCATTGGCAATCAGGCTCTGATACCATTGTTAAGTACCTAAGGAAAGTGAAAAACCACACCTTAAAAGCTAGCTGTTAAGGGGAAAGAACTACTCCTTAAATACAACACCAAACATCCCATACTACCTTATGTGGCACTTTGGACACCCCATAATAGCCAAGTCTGGAACAGTTTCCCAAATTGACATGATTCACAAGACAAACTATATTAGGTGGAAAGGCTATTGAGCATGGAAAGTGAGGATGGATAATGAGGGGATTGGTGGAGTGAGGCGAGCACAGCGGTGGGTATGGTGGCGGATGTGCAGGTGGAAGATGCAGCAGTGGGTGGGCAGCGGTGAGATCAGACAGCCCATGGAGGTGCATCGGAAGGCAGACGACAGTTCCATTTAAGGGGCTGAACAGCTCCATTTAAGGGGCTGAACAGCGCACGTGAGCATGAGTCCCACGGTGTAGGCGGGAAATTTTTTTCTCGAGAGGACAGTGGGTCCTCTTTGTGTACGCACTGAATAATTGTTTCTCTCTAGGCTCTAGACATCATGTTGAATGTGAGAAGGAGAGAGACATAAGAATTCCGTGTTACACATCGGAGACTAGTTTATATAACCTGAATAAGGGATTCTAGACATAATTACAAGATATATACAATTGAGTACCGTATCATAAATTCATAATGGATCTTATAGTATCCTAACTAATTTATTCACTCATATTCTAACAATATACACTTTATACTTCAAGATAGTGTAAATGCTAGAGCAGTAGTCCCATATCTTTATGGAGGTTTTTTTGATATATTACTGGATTCAGGATAAGATTTAACAGTGTATTTGCCACTAAGTGATTGTTCTCTAAGTGATATGTTTTGAAGTTGGAGAGATTTGTCACGTTGATCCTTCTCTTTTACCATGTTTCTCTCTCTCTCTCGCTCTCTCTCATGTTTATGTTCACAAGTTTCCTTATCAATTTTATCTTGTGATTCTATTTCATCTCATAAAATATATCTTCTCTTCTCAGAGAGAGAGAGAGGAGGGGGGGGGGGGATTAACCATCAGATTGTAAACTAAAATTGTTAGTGTTGTGAGAAAGGAGAGCGGAAGTATCTTCCATGTTTCTCAACTACATGGCAGAGGTTATAGATATAGATATTGTGCAATATATACAAGATATGGAGGATAACTTATTCATGTTCAAAGTCTTGGTAAAGATACATGCTAATTGATCATTTGAGTTAGCAAATATTATGCTCCTTTTGGCATGCCAAATAGTATTAACTCCAGCTTAAATACTTTGGAGTATCAGGTATGCATTGAATGAAATGTTTTTTTATATTAAAGAATACATTTTTTTAATCATGAGATTCCAATAAAAAGAAAAAGTTAAAATAAAAATATATTTTTTTTTGTTATGCATAAAATATCTATTAACAAATACAAAGGAAAGGCTATTTACCTGTAAATAATTTTTATTATTTATTTATACGATGTTTTAAAAAATTAGCGTTTTAAAAATGACAAAAACTTTTAGCATTTTAGACGGTAAAATATAAAAAGAAAAACCAAATTGTTAAGAAATATTCTTTTATCAATCATTTGATTACGGAATTTAAAACATACCTAATTTAAATATTCATTATTTCAACTTCCTGCAAACACATTCTTACTATAACATGTTTTCTGAGAAATTTCTGATCATGTAGTTTTTACTTACTTTAATTTTTCTTTTGTTTATTTATTTTCTTTTTGGGTGCAGGACTCTAAGTTAGATGTTACAATTGGGCCATATGAAACTTATGAGGACAAGCTTTTTGGATATAAGGTGATTTTCAACAATTTTGCTTTTGCAAGGTTCCAGGAGGGTGTTTGGAGTCCCTCCGCTTCTCCACCTATTGTTCCCTGCCATCCTCCTCCCTAAAATGTGGACAGTCATGTTCTATTGCACACACATGGCACCAGATGCTGCAATCCATGCACACCCACTTTCCAACATTAGCAATAAAAGTCTCCAAACCAAAGTCATTTTAAATTATTATCTTCTCAATTAGAAAATATTTACATTTAACAAAATTGTGGCATCAGTTTCAGCCATTTGCCAGCTAATCTACAAAAATATTGGCAATAGATGAATGAGAAAACCAAGTTTCTTTAATATAATATCGTAAATCTTGGATCTGGAAATAATGTTATTGGCCTATTGTCAACAATTGTCCATGCAGTGCCGAGAATGTTAGTATTTATTGTCGACAATTGCCCTGTTTTTGTATTCGCATGTGCTCCTTGGTAGTCCAAGATACCTACCCCACAATGTGTTTTTTGGACTTCTCAGTTTCATATTTCTTTCACTTGTATATTTGACAAAGTGTCATTTGCAAAGATTGTGTAGCCGTTCTTGAGAATAGGTGTGTAGAGTCTCTTAGCAATGTACTAATATCTGTTGCATCATCCATTGTGTATGAGTGCCATGTTGTCAAGCTAATTGCTATAAGTCTTTAGTCTTTGTGATATCATGATTAAATAAATATAAATTCATTGAAAACTTGTCAATATGCACTCGCTTGAAAAAGAATCATCATTATCTTTGAACTTAGTGTTGCATTGCTATTCCCTCAGGCTACCTTTGAAGCGTATATTGGAATCAGGGACGATGAAGCAACAGCTCAATTGAAACTCTTTGGTGATAATCTGAAGGTTCAATACCTGGAGCATTTCATTGTGAATAACTGTATTTATTTCTTTTATCTCCTACATATTGTCACTGATTTGCGAAATAATTTTCTACTGAAGCTTCTGGAAGAAAATCTCCCAATGGATAGTGCATACAAATCAAAAGATGTGAATGCAGCTCCTATACGAGTTATACAACTTATCTATAATGCTGGGGTGAGTGTTCAGACCTTTTGAAATTTGGGTGTATATATAATATTATGATGACAATGTTTCCTCTGCTGTTCATTTGCCAACTAATCTTCTATTCAAAATCTGGTATAAAACATGTTATAAATGGGTTGGACTCTTAGCTGCACAGGAAAACATATTAGATAGGGAAGAAAAGAAAAGTTTTATGACTAAAGAATGGTATTGTTACTGTGATAAAAGAGCTAAGGCTTTCTAATAAAGAAAAAGCTGTTATGTGCAATCACTAAATTCCATGCGTCCTTACAAACTTCAAAAGGAGTCGTGTATGTAATACAGTATCTTGTGCTTAAAACTATTTAACTGGAAATTTTGCGATAATAAATTATTTCAGGATGTCAAGGGGCCGCAGACTCTTGCTTTCAATCTACCCAATGATGAACGTATTGTAAATGACAGGGGAACATCAATGGTCATGCTTAAGAATGTTTCAGAGGCTAAGTAAAATTCAAACCCTGAAAAGTCTAGCTTGCTCAAGTTGCATCTTGTTAGTGATCCTCCTCTGTTATTTTTCTGAATGGATAGTTAATATCAGGGAAACCTGCCAATTCTTAACAGGTTCAAGCATATTCTTCTTCCTATAGCTGCTGCCTGTGTTGCTGTGGAACAACAAGAATTTGTAGATTTTGAATCATTTTTTACTCATACAATTTGCCACGAATGCTGCCATGGAATTGGACCTCATACCATAACTCTTCCAGATGGTCAGAAGTCTACTGTGAGATTGGTCAGTTGCATAATATGTATCATTGAGACTTTATTTTATTTTAAAAATTTTGCATTAATGGGATTTTATGGTTTTAGGTTGAGGAGTAAGAAAAGACATAATAAAGAGTGAATGAATAATATTGTCAAATAATTATATTATGATGTGATACAAATTTTTCCAGTTTAAAGCTATGACGCTAAGTCACAACTTATGATACATGATTTTTTCAACTTCTGTCTGATTATTTTTGAACTTCCAGCTTTGTCTCTTTCCCTAACCTGTATCCCTCATAACCCCCTTCTCTCTTTACCCCTTTCTTTGTCCCTCCTTCTGCCCTCCTACCTCCTCCCTCTGCCACTGCCTTCTCCCTCCGCCATCGCCGCCACCGCCACAACATCCCTCCTCTATCCACCTCACCTCCTCTCTTCCGCCTCTTCTTCTCTCTGTTCCTTCATCCCTCCCTCCTTCCCTCCCTATCTTTGTCATGCCTCTCTTCCTCCTTTTCATTGTGCCTCCCTCTCAATATTGTTATCATCGTTGTATGCCTCACCTCCACCTGTGTCTTCGCCTACCTCTCTTCCTCTTAGTGTTGCCCTCCTACTTCGTAGTCAGTGTCTTTGTTCAGTTCTGTGTCGCCTCCACATTGACTCCACCATAACCTGTTAAGTCCATCTAGATACTAAAAAAAGAGGTGCCTCATCCTATCGTCATCATAGAGCAGGATTACTTCGTGCATTTACGAATTTTATTAATAGCTTTAGCCTAAACCGACCTCTCTCCAAAAGAATTGTGTACTCCGTGACTGATCTGGGGTCCCCCTCTCTTAAAAGCACTCTCGAGTGAATTCTTTGGATGTGACTGGCCGGGGATAGGAACTATGACTGCCATCACGCTTCCATATCTGTGCTGCCTCCACTTCGCCGCATCAACCTCTCTGATTGCTTAGTCCTCACGTCCTTCCTTTCACCTTCATTTCTTTTTTTTTTTTAAAGTAATTGTTGCATTGATCATTGAATTAGAGTTGCTGATGGTAGTAATTTGGGTTGAGGTTGAAAAATCTATGGTGGAAAGCAATGGTGGTGGTGTGGTACTGTGGTGTAGTGGTTATAGTGTGGAGGGTAAAACTAACATTTGGTATAGACTATTGCATCTTGTGCATGATAACAAAACATAATAAAAGATTTGTGTATCTTTGTGTCGTGTCTTTTATGTATTTGTATTTATGTCTGAAAGTTACTAAGCAAACACTGCCGAACTTCATGGTGTGTTACTTGAGCTTGATTTTTCAGTAGTTTCCACAATTTTGTATATTTGTTTTTTCTAAATAGGGACCGAAATGCTCTTACTTTTCTTGTGTTGCATCTTAAATACTATAAAATCTCATTGAACAGTTTGGTTAACCAACCGATTCGTTCCCTCCTAAACCTTAATGGGAAGACTGTATGGGCCTACTTCCCTGCCATTCTTCATCCGCTTTAGGGTCTCCTTTACTTCAAAATCTTACATTTCTTCAAGAATTGAAATTTTGGTCTCTTTCCCTTGTGTGTAACCAATCAGAGTACAAAAAGAGTCTCCTGGCCCTCATTGAATAACTGGTGAAAGTAGATCTTCCATCTTTCATCAATACTCTCATCTATGACCAAAATCCCATCACTTTTGTTCTTAATGCACTTAACTTGGTCCAAAACATCAACAATGTTAATGTTAGGTTGTTGGTTATTGTTTTGTTTCCACTTTTATCCTTTCTTGCATAAGTGCTGCCAAGCTTCACCAGTTTATCTTAGTGACATTACGTGGAAGTTCCCTATTGTCATTTAATGAACTAGCATTAGGGTTTGAAGGAATGAAATGTAGAGGGTATTGTTTTGGATTTATATTCCCTTTGATCTGTTTCCAATGTTATTGTAATGGTAGTTTTAGGAAGCAGGAAGACCATTGATCCTCTCTCTCTCTCTCTCTCTCTCTCTCTCTCTCTCTCTCTCTCTCTCTCTCTCATGGAAATCAAATAGTACTATGCAAAGTAACATCTGGAGAGAGCTTGATAATTAGCACTGGCTTTTGGTTAGGGATAAATCTGTTGAAGTGAAGGTGACCATGATTGGGTGGTTACAAGGAAAGGGTGAAATATGAATGAGCTTTTAGAAGAGGATTTTGAATGAAGTTAGTAGGGACACAAGGAAAGTTCTAGTGGTATGTGCAACAAGATAATTAAGTAGATTAGGAATCAACTATAGAACTATTCGATGAAGAATGAGGTTCTGGACTTAGATTGTAAAGAATCTTAGTGGCGGGCGATTAAGCGTGCAAAATATGGCCAAGATTAATAGGGTGTTACAAAGTTTGGTACTTGATTGGGGGGAGATTAAGTGTACAAAAGAATAATACTAAGAGTGCAATGATAGAGCAAGTATCAAAGTATTTGATAACTGAGGTATGAAAATCGGGGAAGAAGTATTTATATGCTTGCTAAATGCTATAAGTAGGGCCAAAAACAAGGACTTCGACAAAGCAATCTATGTTAAGAATTTTTTCTTTTTTCAAAACACAAAACAAAATAGAATATCCTTAAGATTAGGAGAAGGATAATAGAAAACAGGGATAAGGGATCCCCTAAACAAAACAAAAGATTTATCTATAAAGCATAGATTTCCCATCTCTCAACATGTCCAATAGGGAAATTCCCCTATAAATATCATGAGCTTTACACCAAATAGATGTTAGGCGTCTAATCCTATCCATAAAATTTGCTTGTCAGAAAAATCTGTCATTGAAGGTGTGTATTGCACTTTAACCAAGTAGTCCAGGTAGTGGTTATAGCTGCAGAGTCACACAACTTTTGCCTCTTCTCCAGTACCAAACCAAGTAAACCCCATCAATAGAAATTGGGCTAGGGTTGCAGGGCACACTCAACATACATCCAAGATGCAAACAAATTGTTTTATTAAAAAAAAGCCATCAGACAATGCAAAAACGAGTGAGTTTGACTCTGAATTTGCCCAGACATCACACACACATCAGGGGAGATAGCCTTATGAGGCCTTTGAACCTGCAAGTCATTGGTATAAATTCTGTTAAGGATAACTGTTCATATAAGAGATTTGACTCTAAAAGTAAATTTGGACTTCCAAATTGGTTTGTCTAAATCGAAAGTTGTGTTGGAAGAATGAATAAGAAATTGGAAGAAGGATTTACAACTAAAATTATGGAGGAGTCAAGGTACCATATCCTTTTGTCAGAAAAGCCATCAAGGAGACCTAAGAGGACCAAAAGTTCAAAGGATTCTCTATCACTAAGGTTATGAAAGAAATGGAAGTCCCAATAGAAGGAGGAACCTTGTGTAATCTAAAAGGACCTAATAGGAGAATTATGCAAGGAATATAAATGGTAGTGATGAGGAAAGGATAGGTTTAAAACGGTATCGTCTATCCAATGGTTTTTTCAAAAGTTGAAATGAGACCCATCACCTACTAAAAAGGAGAGCAAGCGTTTGAAAGTAGTGTAGCCTTGAGAAATCTGTTAAGTATGATTGAGGACATAGATGAGGAATGCAATTAACTTTTCAATTTAGCTTTGCTACTTTATCAGTAACATACTTCCGAACTGTCTAGCATACAGCAATTACGTTCTCAATTGGCACGACTGTACTAGTATTTGATGTCAAATCTTGCATTTTATAATACCTTTGGATGCTATTAATCATGATACAAGAGCAACTTGAAATTAAAGGAAAAAAAAATTATATAGATTTTTTTGTCATTTTATTTTGTATTTAACATTAATAGCAGCTTACTCTTTGATACAGGAATTGAAAGAGTTTCACTCAGCTCTGGAAGAAGCAAAAGCTGATATAGTTGGTCTCTGGGCATTGAGGTTCTTAATCTCCCAGGTTAGTCATTGTACTTATTTATGTATCTTATTTGCATACTAACTAATAAGATTTAAATCCTTTTTAATTGTTTCATCTGTAGATTTTCTAGGTCTCCCTCTACCTATGTATTAGACTTTTCTTCTAATATCCTTTTCTTATTGGAGTCTCTTCATTATATATCATATACATGAACCCACCTAAGGCTAGATTCTTACATCATTTTCACAATAGGTGTTATCCCAACTTTCTTATAACATATTCATTCATTCCTAATCCAGTCTTGGTTAGTTGACCCCTCATCCAATGCAACATCCTCATCTTTGTAACATTAAGATTATTTTCTGTCCCTTTAAGCTAGTTTAGAAGGTTTAGGAGCAATAGTGCTAAGCCTAGCTATAAATACTAGGGGTTAATTAGTTTAGTTTGTTAGAAAAATTCTGTTCAGTTTGTTAGTTCAGGAGAGGGAAATTCTCTGGAGTTGTTTAGATTCAATAGTGTACTCTAATAAGGGATTGTGATTTACAATCCCTAGTTCATCAATAAAATCCCCTAATTTTGCTAGTTCCTTGATCCTATCAACACATAAAAATATGAAACACTGCCTTTTTGTGTAAAATGAACTGAGAGAAACCCCAGTCCATGAATATATGACCTGGTTCATAATTACCTAACAAATCCCCTTAGGCTGTCGATGATTGCATAAAACAGCATCAAGAACACAAGCGCATAACAGTTCATAGTATACCCTATCCTTTCCCTAAAGCATTCATAACCAGTAGAATTGAAGCAGTGAGAACAAGAAAACTTCCACGCTGGAACTTCAGAGGACAAACTGTTAGAATTGGTATCAACAAGGAATGAATTGAAGAGACTTGTTATTGAATTGTGATTTCTTGAATGTCACAACAACTGTAATTGGATTCAAGAGTGTTCTCTTTAACTGAGGAAATCAGAGTCCTTAGTCACACTTAAAAGACACTAAAATGACAAAAGTCCTCTCAGTCCCTCTATCTTATTCCATATATTATACTAATCCCTAACATGCTAAGTATCACCAACTGCTACTAATGGTACCCTAACACTAATTTTACCAGGATTTGCTTTCTGAAAGTTTATTGAAGTCCATGTATGTTTCTTTTCTTGCTGGATGCTTCCGCTCAGTACGTTTTGGTTTAGAGGAAGCTCATGGGTATGCTGCTAGCTATTCAGTTTTTCTTTTGTCTGGTATTTTATTGTGGTTATATATAGCTACTGATGCTACTTAATACTGTTAGAAAAGGGCAAGCATTGCAGTTCAACTGGTTATATGAGAAAGGAGCATTTATCTTGCATTCAGACAACAAAGTGTCTGTTGATTTTTCCAAGGTATTGCTTCAAAATCTCTCCATCTATCCATCTTGATTATGATGAATGATGTTGATCACAATTTTCGTTGTGAAGATTGAAGGTGCGGTTGAAAGCCTAAGCAGAGAGATACTCACCATACAAGCCAAAGGTGATAAAGAGGCTGCTGGTTTACTTCTCCAGAAATACAGTGTGATGACAGAACCACTAAAAATTGCGCTGAAAACGTTGGAAAATGTTCAGGTATACTCTAAGCATAATATCCTGCGAATTTTGTTTGTGGGAACCAGTAAGATGATGAGCTACCTGTTGAGCATAGGTTTATTATTATTATTATTATTCACCTTGAAACTCTGAAAAGTATTTTGGCATCAAGCATTGCTTATGCTACCAAAAGTCATAAAGTATGTACCTTGTACATTTTGGTATTTCAGTTGAACATCATTTTGAATTGTAGGACACCAAATGTTGAATTTGTCAATATGATATAATCTCAACAAAGATACTAAACCCAAACTTTAGGGTTTAAGATATAGATACCACAATCTTAGCCATTGATCTTGCATTGTAAGGCCCATACTTTCAATCCCTATACAAAATCAGTGGTTAAGATTATGGCGTCTATACGTTGAATCCAAAATTTTGATTCAAGTATTGTTGATACACTGGCACACTGCGCTTCTGATGATGACTTCTTTATGTGGCACATTTCTAAGTAGAAGATGCTAAAGGCACAGATCACAGTTTTCTTACTGTGTTATAGCAACTTTTTCTATTCCAACGCTGTCATTACAAATTAAGTCGCTGTCATTCTTGTAACACCAAAGAAAACGGAAATCACTGTATTCCATGCATGCTACAGGTGTCTCTCTAAGAACATAAATGTTTGTGATTTCTATGGCAAATGACTTTTCTGATAATACTTATTGTAGACACATGCTTACATACTCATTCTTCGCATGCTATTTTGCCTCACATGTGCACAACTCATATCCATGAGGATAGATGTCATCCCCAAAGGAAATGTTTTCGCATACGACTAACAGGTTTATTCTGCTTTGTAACCCAGGTACCTGTTGACGTAGCTCCAACCTTTCCCATTGCCAATGAAATATTGCACTGAAGGTAACAGAACCAAGGCACGACGACTTCCTTGCTTGCGTCATCTTTGAATCCTCCCGTGAAAAGTTGTTAAATTAACCTACGAACTTCTGTTTTAAAGTTACGGAATGCTGCTGTCTCCCCTCTTATTCTGTACTCGATGAGATGCAGTGACCAATTTGGCTTAGTGTGTTTGTGCGGAAATTGAAGTGAAAATGTTCACGTGTTCAGATTTGAGAACAAAAGGGAGAATTGTCATTCACGAGCTGAGGTGAACTCATCGTCAGAAGAGCATAAGCAAAGGTTGGAGCCCCGGTCGTGAATAAATGTATTGAATAATTAGCCGAATAAGCACCCATGCCCTGTATAATCTGATGGTTAATTACATGATAACCGAAAAAGGAAAACTGAGGTCAGCTATTATACTGTGCATACCAGAAATTGTTCTGTAGCCCAGTCAGGCTAAGGCGCTCACTAAAATAGATCTCTACTAAGAAGACGAGTAGCTAATAAAGTTAGTGAGTATGTAAATATGGAAACATTTCAAGTGCACCAGGGAGTACCGGTGTACCAGTTGTTTTAACCATCAATTAATATATATTATATATATTTTTTATAACTCAGATCAACGGTTAAAACAAGTGGTGCACCGGTACTCCCGGTGTACTTGAAATGTTTTCTATAAATATAAGGGTAAAGTACTAAATTGATCTCCTACGTTTGGGTGTAATTATGTTTTGATCTTTAAGGTTTAAAGTGTGCTATTTGAATTCAAAACAGTTTCATTTAGCTTTAATGTAGTTTCACTATGAGGTCAAAGTTAAGTAATTAACGAAATGTCTTACGTGACAGCAATGCAAGAATAAGGTTGATAATCTAAAGATTAAGTACAAGTTTCAGAGGTACAAAATCAACAATAGATGTATCAATACATTTATTTATCATTCTTCTCAGTTCTGTAGAAAATATTTCATTTAAATTGTAAAGAGACTGATAAATAAATATATTGATACATACACGGTTGATTTTGTGCCTTTAGAGCTTGTACTTGTTATTCAAATTATCGACTTTGTTTTTGTACTGCTGTCATGTAGGACATTTCGTTAATTATTTAACTTTGATCTCATGATAGAACTACATTGAAGGTAAATGAAACTTTTTTGGATTCAAATAAGACACTTTAAATCTTAAGGATCAAAATAGGATTATGTCTAAACGTAAGGAATTAATTTATTACTTTACTCTTAAATATAATTAGTACAAAGATGGTGTTGGTTTGAGATTAAAACATGGGGTGCATTTTTCACTTAATTTGTTATGGTTAAACAGCATGCAACAAAGATAGTAAAGCTTGAAAATGTTTAAAGATTATGAGACACAAGAATGATGTCAGAATAATTTAAAATTAAAAAATGGTGGTTCATTATCCAGTTAGACTATCGCTGACCATCGTGTACGTGTGAACTATAACTTGAGCAGTGCTCTGATAAGGCACATCGGGCATGGGGCACACCTATTGGCGAGCCAACTCAAAGATCACAAGCACATTCTGGTCGAGATAGGCAAATACAAAGTTCCACCACTTTATTGCTCCCACTTGGGTTACAAGCCAGCGTCACCAAAGCTCAGCAATTTAAGTTAAGATCTCTATAATATATAAACATCGATGATATCCTTGACAGATACGATGTGGGACCTTGCCATAACAGATATAGGATCTATATATTTATATCTATACTAATATTATACAATCTGGTTATGAGAATTTTAAGTGTTAGCCTCATTTTTTCGTCTATTTTTTATTGGTGTATTTCGTGTTATTTTAAAAATGGGCTTTTAACTAGCTTTTAATGTAACATGTATTATCCTCCACCATTTATGTCCTTTGGTGCTCAACCATATTAATGTGCCAGAATATTAACTGCATCTCTGTATAGTATGTAATCGGTTTTTCCACAGCCATTTAACAATATTAAATTCACTGGTTTGTCTTTGCCAGGTATGATTGCTCCTGTGTACATTTTCTGAAGCATATGTTTTAATTGCCTCTCTCCCTCAATCTCTCTTTTTCTCAACCTCTGTAGTCCTCCTCTGTTGTTGGTGGTAGCTGGTAATGGTTGGGGTTGGCTGGTTGGTGATTCTCATTCTCTGTCTCTAAAAGCAAATTTAATTATAATAATTCGACTATTTACTTGTAGACATCGGCTCGAGCGTGCAACAACTCATTTTGTTTATAACAACTCCATTATCACCGATAATCATGCATTTATACATCCTTAAAGAATCATAACATGATGATTGATAGAGCCCGCTATTAACCAAAATAATGGTCATTATATAATTCAGCTCGAAGACTAATAGGTATATTTCATATGTATGCCATTGCATCGGCCATTGCGATATAATGGACTATAGTGATTTCATGCTCAGCCCAAAAATAGCTAGGTTGCATAGGAGATTCATCTTAGATCAGAGAAGAGCGGTACAACGAGGACCATCATCTGAAAGGATAATCCCACACGGTGAGTTTCTTTAACTCATCGTATTAACATGCATATTTGTTTGGTTAAGTCCAGAAGTTGTGTGTATATCATATACTCATTGTAGTCAATGCAAAACATTAATTAGGTCCAAACTTGATACCACTACTCCCTCTTAAGAGTAGTTCTAGCACAGTCGAACAATTGCCATCATCATCCTAGGCTATGGATAGACCCACCAACTCAGACGTCACCAAACACTTTGCTCGTGTCAAAACTATCAATTGGTGGCTCGAAAAAGACCTGCAAGCATAGCTTATTCACAAATCACAAAAGAGCCAACTCTCAAACATAACCAATGGTAACATTCTCTTCTTATTACAAGTATATAAAAGTACAGTATACCACTGCATTGTTTAGCTTGACTTGCTATATTTTTCATATGTATTTTATCCTATTTAGTCTACCATAATGGACAAGGTTGGCCTCAATCGTACTGTGCTAACCATGGACAACAGTAATTCAAAAAATACGAGTAATTACATGAAGGAAAAAGTCTTATCAGGTCAATACATTAACAACCTTTCAGGAAATAATGGTAGGCAATTACCCACTCCAGCCAGGGGACGACGTGGGTAAGTCTTGATGATAAATCAAAACTTTATATTAACATACAATCATGAAATATTCAAAGATACCTCGCATATAGCTAATTCGGGACTCCCATGTCATCCAAATTTAATCACATAGGCCTAAAAGCTCAATTAACAATACAATCTATTACAAAGAAAGCCATCGACACAATAAAACAAACCTAAACTATGCAACTGGCATGGTGAGGAATCAGAACTCAGAACTTTCCTTTGGAGAACCATCGTCATTGGACATAGCTCATTTTAATCGAATAAATCACGATCTCTGAAAGGTTTTGAAGGTTTGCTCCTAAACCCAACTATTAACTAACGATGCTTAGTGAACTTAACAACCATTTATTTGGAACCATGGATTATGTATTATGTCTATTCCTAATCGATTCAAAATACCTACCCCAGTTATTGTTTTAGATATTGTCCATGTCAAAACATGCACTTTATTAGTAAACTAATGGTAACTTCAAATTAATGTAGTCATACATGCATTTAATGATATTGAAATAGACTCTGACTACGTAGATAACTCCAACACAGATGACCACCAAGGTAGTATTTTGGAATTCATGAATTACTTAATCTGATCCTAACAACAAACAACTTCATTTGTTGATATAAACTTTGGTGGGCCTTTCTGAATAGATCCACACTAATTTTCTCTGGTCGGATCGGAAGAATTGATTCATGAGGAAAGTTACATACATCTCTTAAAAACCTTGCATGTTAGATTTTCAAAATAAATCATTTGGCACTTAATTTTCTCGCTTAAAACATGACAAGCGTCAGTTGAATTTCAGAAACTTAGGATGCTGGTGATATAGTTCATGCAATCCATGCATGTGAGAAGGGGAAAAGTTGGCTAAAAGAAAGAGGAGTTGAATTCCTCGATTTGATTTTTGCTTCCTAGATGGAAAAGTACAACTGCCCTTCCTTACGCAGGTCCCTATAAGTCTACAAGACCTCTATCATGGAGACCACAACATGGGAAGGTACTTCAAGAAGAATATCCAAAAGTTTAATTCCATGTTTGCGTTTATGTCAATGGCTGAAAAATTTAATCGTAGAATTAACAATGGCACGACTCCACTAACTTTCTCAATTAGTGGTTAGAACTATCATTCAATCTGAAGCTTGATCTCTACTAACAACAAAAGGCCAAGGCTTGCACAATTATATATTTATGACACAGAGAATGAAGTGTCTAATAGGACATTTGCCGTGAGATACACCATTCAAACTGACATACACAATAGATTATGACTTGCAATCCATTTAATATTCATATGACTATACATACTTATTAAGTGTTTTAACTGTATAACACACTGAATGTTTCCAACCATTCTAGATCTGGTGAAATAATCAGCAAACTTGAAATTGAAATCGTGTCCGAGCTCACGAAGATGCTGGACATCTGCAACCCTCTTGCCAAAAGCTTTTTCTTTGCACGAGACAGGTTCGATGATAAGGAACCTTCAAAAGTCAAAATGAGGTTGATTAGGAAGTTGGAAAAGGATGGAAGAGTATATAACTTACCCATTGCAATTGAGGTTGCCATCCTAATAGTAGGTGACATTGACGATTCAATCCTTGATAGAGATATCATTATTCAATCAACATCAAACAAGTTGTAAAGAATAGATGTTCTCCACCCACTGTACTTGGATCTTTGGTATCCCCTGGTATTTCCATATGGCGAGGATGAATTTAGAATAGGTATGGAGACGTCTACTCGATATGGTCTAAATGGTACAAAGAAACATAAGATGACAAGTATAAGAGAGTTCTTTCATACTGTATTCAGATGAGATACAATGAGCCCCCAATCATGTTAGAATCTAGGAGACTATTCTAACAATCTTTTGTTGATGCACTGCACTATGGTTGAGTTTGAATGCCTTAGTTTCATTAGAAATAACTTACCCAAACTAAGGGTGGACAAGTACAGTGCACCCCATGAGTCATTGGTTAGAGGAGAAGCAAGTGCTATTGCAACTGGCTAGAGGATTATACTGCCGAGTAGCTTCACAGACGGTTCTTGGTACATGTTTAACAACTGCAATGATGGTTTTACAATTTGCAAATATGTAGGTTATCCTAGCTTTATAACAATTACATGCAATCCTAAATGGGACGAGATAAAACATTTGTTCAAAGACACTGGGTTAAAAGCACAATACCATCTTGACATTGTTTCAAGGATTTTTAACATCAAGCTTAGTGAGTTGATAGCTGACTTTAAGCATGATCGATTCTTTAGTAAGATAACAACGTGTAAGTTTACTGAAATTTGTTAAATTACAATTGTGTAAGTATTAATGCCTAACAATCATTCAGTCTTTATAAATGTCTGCATTGTAGAATTCCAAAAGTGAGGACTTCCACATGCACACATACTACTACTTATGCATCCTCTATACAAGCCCAAGTCACCGGATGATAGTGACAATCTAATCTCAGCTGAGATTCCAGACAAGCTCAAGAGGCCCAAATTCTATGTAGAAGTTGAAAAGTATATGGTCCATGGTCCTTGTGGCAAGTATAATAATGAAATCCCCTACATGACAAATGGTCGGTGCTCAAAGTTTTATCCAAAGCCCTTTATATCAAGGACAATAATCAATGATGGCGGGTTCCCCAAGTACAAGAGAATAGATAATGGTTGGATAATAATAAAGAATAATACGATGCTTGATAATTCATACATTGTACCCTATAACCCGACACTATTGCTAAAATATGTCTGCCATATCAATGGTGAGCACACCTGCCAAACCTCTGCAATAAAGTATTTGTTTAAGTACGTGCATAAGGGAAAGACCGGGTAACTGCTTCTTTTTACCAAACCAATGTAGACAGTGAGTCTGAACAAGTAGTTGATGTAATACACAACTATTATGATTGTCGATATATCTTAGCGTGTGACGCATCTTCGCGTATTTTTGGTTATGACATCCAACAAAAGGAACCTTCGGTCATTAGGCTACCTTTCCATTTGCCCAATGAACACCCTATTGTATTTGTAGATTATGAAAACATAGTTGATGTAATAGATAGGGTTGATGGCAAGCTAACAAAGTTATTGACGTGGATGCTTGCAAATAGGTTATTTCTCTATGGTCGTACACTTACATACAGCCAATTTCTTAACAACTTTGTATGGAAGGATGACATTTCAATGTGGATGCCAAGGAAACAAGGATTCTCCATTGGTAGGCTTTCGCATGTTTCTCGGGGGAATGTTGAAGATTATTACCCACGACTACTGCTTAACATATAAAAGGGGGTGCCTTAGCTTTGTACATTTGCGTATAGTCAACGGGGTTGTGTACAATACCTTCAAGGAAGCATGTTAAGCCTTAGGGTTGATACAAGATGATAAGGAATTCATTGATGCTATAATGGAAGAAAGTGGATGGGCCTCTGGGAACTACATTCGTGACCTATTCGTCATCTTCTTACTGCCTAATAACATTGTAAGACCAGAGATTGTTTGGGAGCAGTGTTACCATATATTGTCTGAGGTCATTTTATTCACTCATAGAAGAAGCATGCAGTGAGTAGGTGTGGTCATCATTAGCATGATTTCTACGGCCAAAACGTTGTACGTATTTTCAAATCTCTAAATGTAACTAATGGATATTGTTGTTCATTCTTTTTGGTGGAATTAAAACTTTCTCAGGAACAAATTATGAACATGACTCTTGCAAAGATTGAGGACAAACTTCAATCCAATGGAAGATCCCTTAAAGAGTTTGACAAGATGCCTTACCCAAGTTTGGATATCGTTGACAGCTTAGAGGATCGTCTTCTAGTAGATGAGCTTAATTTTGATGTTGAAGTTCTAACAGAGGAGATCAACAACAACCTATCTAATATGAATACATATAAAAGGAGAGCATTTGACGTCATTATAATTGCAGTTAATGGTAATCCTAGAGGATTCTTCTTTGTGTATGGTTATGGTGGTACCGGTAAAACGTATCTATACAATACTTTATTAGCTGCAATTCAAAGCAAAAGGGACATTGTCCTAAATGTTGCATCCAGTGGGATTGCTTCTATTTCTTCCAAATGGACGCACAACTCATTCAAAGTTTAAGATACCACTGGACTTGAATGAGGACTTAGTGTGTTGCATTAAGCAAGGCACGTCTTTGACCAAGTTGGTTTGCAAATCCAAACTTATTATATGGAATGAGGCACCGATGCTCAACAAACTTTGATATAAAGCACTCGACAAATGCTTACGTGACATTCTAGAGGTAAGGTGGTGGTACTAGGAGGTGACTTTAGTAGATTCTTCCAATGATTCCAATGAACTCACATCAGAATATTGTACATTCATCCATCAATGCTTGGTATCTATGGCAACATTGTATTGTGTTAACGATGACAATGAATATGCGCTTAACAATTGGAGCAACTGCTGGAGCTATGGATGATATTGCTCAGTTTTCAAAATGGTTATTGGAGACTGAGGATGGCTTGGCTGGGAATTCTATGGACAGGGAGTCAAAGATACATATTCATCCAGACATCTTGATAAATGATTCAGTTGATCCCTTTGACCATATGGTTGATTTTGTATACCCTAACTTGTTGGATAATACTAAGCAGCCATCGTACTTTAAAGACTAATTCATCCTTGGTCCTACATTGGAAGTGGTTAATGATGTGAATACACTAATAATGAATCGTCTGGAAGGGGAGAAAAATATATTTAAGCTCTAATAGTTTGTGCGTTGAGGAAGGATGGAGTCAAACTCAGACATGATTACACCAGATGTTCTTAATGCTATTAGTTGCTCTGGTTTGCCACCGCATCAATTTACTATAAAAGTAGGTGTGCCAATCATGCTATTGTGCAACATTGTCCAATCCAATGTCTATGTAACGGGACAAGATTACAAGTGCGAAAACTAGGGAATCATGTCATTGAATGCATGACATTAACGGGAAACAAGGTTGGTCAAGTTGTCATAATATCGCGCATTAACATGATTCCTAGCAACCAAGGCCATAGTTGGGTTGTACTTGCCAAGGCCAGTTTTGCGACACAATCAACTATATATTGTGCTATCAAGAGTAAAGTCAAAGAATGGACTCAAAATGTTAATTCAGAACAATGGTTGCACGGTGACAACTTCAACCATTAATGTTGTCTATAGGAAAGTGTTTGAAAATATTAATTAACCAGTCATAACAATGATTATTCACATACATGTTAGAGTATATTGGTCAGAAGATTATATTATCACAGTCAATATCTACCATAACATGTCTTCTTCGTGATAATCCAATCTACATAATAACGGACGAAATTCATATTGTTCTAGACTATCACATGTAAAGCAACAACTACCTCAGTTGTATTAATTTTCAAAAAATTGATTCTTGACTGATTTTTGAAAATCACATACCCTTGTTGTGCCTTGCACGAGGTAATGCACTAGTTTAAAATTAAAAAAAAAATGGTGGTCCATTGTCCAGTTAGACTATCATTGACTAGCGTTAGTAGCGTGTGCGTGTGAACAATAACTTGAGCTGAATTTTGCTTGTTTGCCCAGGCAGGGGCCCATTATTAGGGAGACACACTACATTGGCGAGCCAACTTGTGAAAGATCACAAGCACACTTTGGTCGAGATAGGCAAATACAAAGTTCTACTACTTTAATGTCCTCACTCGAGTCACAAGCCAGCGTCACCAAAGCTTAGCAATTTACGTTAAAATCTCTATAATATATAAACAGGGTGATACTTTAACATATACAATGTAGGACTTTGCCACAACATATATATATATATATATATATATATATAAAAGTGTCGGCCTCATATTTTTCCGTCTATTTTTTATTAGTGTATTTCGTGTTATTTAAAAAATAGGCTTTTAACTAGATTTTAATGTAAAATTTAGGGGACCAACACTTTTATTAAAATTTGGTTAGCACTCAACAAGCTAAAGAAAAGTGAATAATCCATACCACTAGATGAAATCTCACACCATTAAAAATACCAATGATATGATTAATTGATAGCTATAAATCACAAAATTTACTGGTTCCTAACACTCCTCTAGTATGTAATCAGTTTTTCCACACCCATTTAACAAGAATAAATTCATTGGTTTGTCTTTACCATGTATGATTGCTCATGTGTACATTTTCTGGAACATATATTCTTATTATATAAAAGTTGATACCAATTTTTTGTACATTAGATTTAAGCTATGTTTCTTTTTTTAATGATGCCATATCATCAATTTTGATTACTTGGCAAAACTTTAGAAATTAACCAATCAACTTTTAATAAAATATTAAAAAAAATTAAAACCATAACTCCCATGCATAATTAATTAATTAATTAATTAATTTATTACATTATTATTCAATAAAAATATAAAGCATTAATTAAATGTAATAAATATCTACATTAGAAGTATCATAATGATAATAATATTATCAGAATAAATTTTAAGTTACAAAATATTTAAATTCCGTCCTATTTGACCTACTTATATATCATACATAAGACTTTTAACACAATCACTTCATTTTACAATTCGTAATTCACCTATGAAAAATATTTACAAAATAAAAATATTTATTATATTTTTAAAACAAATTTACAAAAAAAAAAAAAACTCTTATTACTTTTACTATTTATAATGTTTTAAAAGTTTTTGTAATACTTTACATATAATTATATTTTAAGATCCTTTTAACTATACTTATTTTAATATGTTATTTAAATTAAAGAATCAATTTAATTATTTTTCAATACTATTTGAGTTTGTATCACTCAAGACATTATCTAATAGAAGAAAAAAAAGGCTCTCAACAATATACTATTACTAAGATATTTATCCCAACAAAAAATACTAAACTCAACCCTTATTACAACAAATCTAATAGGTAATACTACAAAAATTTTATTTATTTAAAATATTATTTATATTACTCATTTATATTTTTTTTATTATAGGAATAAACTTCAAGAGATTAAGGAGAAAGAAAAATAAATGAATCCAAGGCACATGTTCAAATGAAGAATACACATACAAAGATGGAACGAAAAAGACAATAGAAAATGTATACAAGTTAACCGTTTAGAAAGAACATATCTTCACAAGAACATATAAAAAAAATAAGTCTAACAACAATCGAAAATAAAAAAAAAAAGAACAAACACCACATAAAAAGACTAAATTCATCAATTAAAATAATAAAAAAATTAAAAAATAAATGAAGATGTAGTTTTGTACAATTTCAATATAAAAAATGTTGTATTATAATTTTTTTTAAATAAAAAATATATCTAATTTTTTTTTTGGTGACTTAAATACATCTAATTTAATAGTAATTTGTATATATTTTAATCAATTTTTAAAAAATATAATATTTATTAAAATATATTTTATACTTTTGTTGAATCCAACAATATAATATGTTTTAAATTTTATTGTTGAATCCAACAATGTGCTCCAAATGCTTGGTGAGGGAGGTAGAACCAAAGTGAAAAAGTTAGGTTTTCCAAGCCATGCTGGCAAATCATCCTTAGGTAAATTTGCTCCTTTCCTATGTCAATGTCAAATCTGATAAATTATGTCTTTCTCTGATTTTACTTTTTATATTTGTTATTTTGTTTTCATTTTAGTAAATGATCATCACTTATTTGAACATCGTTCAATGTTCTGTATATATCCGATTAACAAATTTACACGGACTATCTCTTTAATAGTACATTAAATCACCTTAATAGATATTGAAAATCAAATTGTTCTGAATATTTTCTTTCTTCGATTGGAACTCATCATAATTTTCTATGTAATCAAGAAACATATATATCGTTATAGAGTACTGTTATGTTAAGAATTGTATATTAACCTTAGTGATGACAAACATATTAAATTTGCCTATTATAACTAACTTCCTATTGTAAGCATTGTTGGTCTTATTTGAAAATCAATAAAAGACAATCAACCAGCAAGCACAAAAAAGTTGCTGCACTAATTATCAAGCAAAAGAAGAAAAAAATTTCTTATTCAATACTAACGGTCTTAACCAAGATATGTGCAACAACTATTTTAATAAGGGGAAAGAGAAGTGTTAGGGGGCCAGCAACTTTTGTGATTTATAGCCATCAAACAACCATCAATGATGATTTTAATGGTGTGAGATTGGTGTGAGATTTCATCCAATGGCTCACTTTTCTTTGTTGGTTATATGCTGGCCAGAATTCAATGAAGTTGCTGGTCCCCTAGACTTTTCCTAAGGGGAAATTATTCCTCCATGAAGAAGATATCAACATTCTTACATACGAAGATTTCGTCCAAGGAAGAAAGCAAGAAAACGGATTGAAGTGGTTAACCATTGAAGCTCGAGTTTTATTCCTTGTTCTTGAGTGATTTCTATATTCTCTATTGCCTAGTTTTATTCTTATTGAGATTGTCAAAACACAAGAGTTAGATTTCACAAAAGCAATATTTACTTTTGATTGAGTGTTGTTTGTTATAAAGTATGAGCTGGGATTAAAGTTCATATGGTTCCCCTTTTTTCTAAATTAGGTGAGCACTTAGACGCGTTCTAAGCTAGGTAGAGTTTAGGTGTGAAAGAGTTGGGTTAAACTCTTGTAATTGGTGATTGTAATCAAGACTGATTATAGTGGAAATTTCATGTAGTTTGTGGTGAAGACTGGACATAGGTTTCATTGTACTTCAAAATTGAAGCATGATATATTGTGGTGTCATTCTTTTTACCCTTCTCTTCTATGCATTTTCGTTATGAGATAATCATGAAATAATCTCCTGTTTTCTGGATTATGTATAATCAGTAAAAAGTTGTTATAATTTGTATTTCTTTGATTCAACCTCCTTCTCAAGTCACTATGAAACCTTCAAGTACAAATACATGTGCATACAAGTTTACAAAGGAGCGGAAAAAAGTTGCAGTCTGTGGTGGATAAACTATCTAAGGCCAGGATTGAATAGGGGTCTGTTCAGCAAACAAGAGGAGGAGATAATCCTCACCCTTCACCAAATGTTAGGCAACAACTAAGTAAAACATTAAAATATATATTCTGATTTTTTATTTTCCATGTTATTTATAAATATTCAATTTACCTATATGTTTGAAGGCTTAGTTTAAGATATTACTATAGGCGTGTTAGTGAAGGAGATTAGTTATTACTAAAAATGTATTAGTTCTTCCAGTGCCCAAGGTTGAATTTGCTATTTCTTTTTTACTTCTCACTCCCCTGTCTTCCAATTTTATTTCTTGGTTTGGTCTTGGGATTTGCACCGTGTTATACTAATTATTGATTGATATTTAGGATGTGAAAAAATAAATTATATGTTGAAGGAATTTGATCAATTTAGCATCTAGTTTAGGATGACAATTTAACATCTTATTTGATTTTTGATTCCCTCAGTCATGTTGTGGTTGTCAACCAATGTCTTGGATATGAACTCTTTCCTTTCCCATTTCTATATATTTCTTCTTCTTAACTATTTTGGTTTATATATGGGATTTGCGCCTTTTGTGGTTGAACTGAACATAAGAGAATTATTATTTCTCTTTTGCCTGATTCATTATGTTGTCACCAATCTCTATACTTTTGCTAATTATTTCAAGTTACAATATTTTTTACAGACAGGGGGTAGTATAGGAATATTTACCTGTTGTCCATCGACTACGCCTTTCGGCCTGATCTTAGGCCACCCTCCGTGGATTAAAATTCTAGATATCGGTTTATATAGTTCTAATGAACCGACATTAAATTTTGAAACATTAATTAATCAATCGTATCCTAGGGTGCTCGAAATAATATTTCTGGAATATTTATATTTCTTCTTTTTATTCTAAAATAGAATATTTATTCAGTTCTATTGTATGTTGTTCCAGCCTTCAAGGAGAGATTGTAACACTTGCTCATGTACTTTGATATGACTATACTTAGAAATTGGGTCATTCATTGGCTATATGTTCCAAGGTATTCGAAGAAATTTACACCATAATTGACGTTATAATGGTGATGTAAGTTAAAACCTAACATAAACTATCATTTTAAACATTCTCCTAAGTTCTGAACATGGAAAACTTTGATTACATTTTTATGGAGATTAAGATAATAAATGCATTTGATTACCTTGCTTAGGAATTACGAGTTAATTAAGAAGAAGATTTGAAAAGTATGTCTGATATTTACACAGTAGTAACGCTTCAGACTTTCAGAGGAATACATCTTGAGGAATGAATTTGTATTTGCTATTAATGGTTTGCAATAGATTTCTTTTTGTATGTCTTTTAAATACGTGAAACACATGTTTATGTTATAATATTTTTATAAAATATTTTCATTTAATTTTTTAAATTCTAAATTTACCTTTCAATCTCAATATTTATCTTAAATTAAATATTTTAGTGAGATATAATTCAATAATATATATTTTACACCAAACATACTACAGAGATTTAATTTAGTCTCAGTTTCAGTCTTCCTTAATTTAGTCTCAATTTCAATCTTCTTTTCAAATGCAGTTTTAGGAGTTTGTGTGTGTGTGTTTTTTTTAAGCGTGATTGTGTGCGAGAAAGAGAGATTGGGTAGAAGGGAATGAGGGGTGAGGTGATCATGTATACATAAGGGGCAGGAGGTAGTTTGATAATTTTAGATATGAGGAGCGTTAGGAGCCAGTAATTTTTGTAATTTGTAGCCATCATCAATGATATTTTTAATGGGGTGAGATTTCATCTAATGATGTGGGATTACTCACTTTTCTTTTACTTGTTACATGCTGGTCAAAATTTAATAAAATTGCTGGTTTCCTACACTTTTCCTTTAAATATTTAAATCAGAATGGAAAAGATTAGTTAT
Organism: Arachis hypogaea; assembly: GCF_003086295.3. Lineage (NCBI taxonomy): Eukaryota > Viridiplantae > Streptophyta > Magnoliopsida > Fabales > Fabaceae > Arachis > Arachis hypogaea. The sequence goes on along the minus strand of NC_092049.1, from coordinate 988,516 downwards.
ATACTTGAATTATTATTTCAATAAATAGCATAAATGGCTCGTTTTGGCCCTTAAATTATGTAAACAATAAAGAAATACAATAGAATTAGAAAACTTAGATACTAATCGTTGTTTTAAATTAATTATTTTCACGTTTCATATAAAAATTAACCATAAATTATACGCCACTAATTAAATTTAAATTTAATTTAAAATAAACTGAACTTAATTATTGTCAACAATCAATGGTATAATATAATTATCCTTAATTTAATAAAAAATAACACTAAATTAATTAGGATTAAGTTTCTAAAATTTTGAGATGTTATACTTTCCAATGCTACACGTTTTTAAACTAAGCATTAAACGGAATAGCAAGGGACTTAGATGAATTCAATTTCATAATACTATCTCCCCCTCTGTTCTCTCGCCTTTCCTTTGGGTGAGGTAATGCCATTTCAAAATTGTTATTCATACGTTAAAATCAACCACTAATATATTTGTGTATAAATATATGTATGATTTAATTTATTTATATGTACTAATAACTGACTTTAGTGACTAAATTTTGGTATACACGTAACATATTCGAATAAACTTTTGGCCAGTAAATGTATCGCTTACAATTTTCGCATAGAAAGTCAAATTTCGTGGACTTTGCGTAAGGTTATTTGTTTCATATCAAAATATTACATAAAAGTTCTAGCAGGTAATCATAAGCTGCCAAATGCATACACCGCGCTCACTGTTATGAATTATGACTTCAAATATTACATCGAGGTAAAATAGTTGTCAATGTGTATCATTTATTTTATACATAACACGCTTTGATATCTTGATATTTTCAACTTGTAGCCAAGGTAGTCACCATCTTCAATAACCTGAAAATTCAAGGAAGAAATTTAAAAACCCCAGGTAAGCCAGCCAGCTACAACCTAAGTATAAAACTAGATTTGAAATTGTCTCATTCATTTGAGGGAGATTTGAAAACACAATGCAAGTTTAACTGACTGCTAAAGCTAACCACTGATAAAGTCAAAAACTTGCTGGACTAAGTAAGATCCATAAACATATCTATAAATAAAAAAAAATCTTATTTATTTAAAAAAATCCCAATAGTGAGGCAACATTTTCTCTTTTCCCCCTTAAAGAAAAATGAAAATAAAAGAAAAAAAAAATTGGTGAGATATTTTGAGAGGGAGTAAGCTTGGCTGTGATGTCTTTGCACATGAACTCATACTCTCACAAGGTAATACCTCTTTTCTCAAAGCACATTATTATAGATGTTTTGGACCTTAGAGTCGTGGGTCGAGGCTCTGAATCGCCCTATCTTAAGGAGCTCTACATCAAAAGGCTCAAGTTGAGTAAAGTTTCACTTTGATACTTGAGTTTATAAGCACCATCACGTGGGTCTCTGAAGATTTCAAAAGTTGTTCACTTTGTAAGCTATTTTAGTCTTGCTATTAGATGGATCTACTAATGCATCATGACTATGTCAGCAAATTCATAATGAATATTAAAAGAGTCCCGTGTACAATGGGCTATATGAGTTACAAAATGAACATCCCTCATACTATCTAGAATAACTATCTGAGTACTAGGGATAATAAATGTCTTCCCAAAAGCTTAAACTGATTTTCGGGTTCACCAAGGATCAAACTCTTAACCTTTCGGATCTAGAGTTCTTATACCATGTCATGATACCACTCATCCCAAAAAGCTGATGGGAAAAGGTAACACTAATGATTATATCTCTAATACTCCCTAAACCTCCATTGTACACATTGTACAAATATTTCATTTGCTCCTCATACTTTCTCATATTAAAATGACAATGAGAGTTTAATCTTATGGATCAAAGGAACCTTTACTTGGCATAAAGCACAACAACCCCATTTTCCTCCAACTAGAAAGTAATTAAACTCACACTCTAACTAGTTCAGATTTTAAGGCAGCAATATGATGGAATCCATCAATAGCAGAAGCATTACAATTAATGACATGATAAAGCCCTGTATTCGACCAGAAACTAATTGTAAACTTAACATCGTTGTCTCTCTGATTCTTTCCATTTCATTAGGGGTGAGCACGGGTAGCGGGTACCCGATTACTTGTCCGAATCCAAACCAAACCAATTAAATTAGTTCTAAAACCAACGAGTAATCAGGTCCAACTCGAACCAAACCGATAGCTTTTGTTAGTAATTGGTTTGGGTGTCGGTTTTAGGGGTGCAGAATCCGAACCAACCCGCGAACCCGATCATATATTAATTAAGTAAAAAAAATAAAAAAATATATATGGCTTTTTCATTAGACAATGATTATTCATTATTAATATGTTTGTATTTTAATGAGTTTGATGTTACATGTTTATTGTACTTATTGAATTTTTAAGATAAAAATTTGGTTTTTTTTATGAATTTCAAAGCGGGTACCTAATTACTCGAACCGAACTAATTCGTTCTTAATCGGTTTGATTTGGTTCGGATACATGTACAAAAAAATACAAATCCAAATCAAACCAAACCAATTATATTTTGATCAGTTCGATTCTAATTTTACCGTAAACCCGAACCAAACCGACCCGTGCTCGCCCTTTATTTCATTCCAAACTTTGTTTCCAAACTAATTGCAAACATAATAATAAGCACTTTTAATTGTTACTTTGAAAAGAAAATTGCAGGCAGGAGGAATCATGTAGTGCAATAAAATACCTGGTTAAGCATTGGAGCCATCACCAGCAAGCTTGAACTCCTGAACCTCCTTGAAGTTCATCCATGGCTTTTCCCACACCTTGGCTTCATAAACATTCTTACTATCACCACTTGCTGCCTCCAAAGTGATGTGGTGCAAAGTCCCAGCAACAACTTGCTGCTTAGCACTTATAACCCTCTTAAACTCGAGAAGGCCATTCTGCATCATCATTCCCAATTTAATTCGTCACATTAGATAAAAATCCAAAACAACCACCCAAATTATTTTAAAATTAAATCAAAATCGAACACTAATCATGATCAATCATACAAAACGAACCAAAACCAGAGCCAAAGCGATGATCGGTAGAGAGAGAAAGAAACCTGTTTCTTGTTGTGTTCATCGACAGCAAAGCGAGCAAGACTATCGATCTCGAGGCTGTTCTCGTTTCCGGCTACTTCGCGAGGTGCACCCACTGCTGCCATTACGCTTCTTTCTCTCTGCTTTGTTTGTGAATTGAGAGAGTGCCTTGGGCTTCTCTTTTTATTTGGATCTGGCTGTGGGCCCCAACAACATTGAGCATCGGTTCTGCTGCACATTTTTTTTGTTAAGTTATTAGTGAGCCTAGACCTCAAAATTTTTAGGGATTTTTTTTTATTTAAATTAAATAAATATAATATTTACTAAAATAAATAAATGTGAAAGAAATTATCAGAATATATTTTTAGTCACATTTTCGAGTAGAGAGGGTCAATTTTCAAAATGACTATATTTTTTGTGCACTTACCTAAGGTTGTGTAGGGTATTTGCGCGTAAGTATCATTCGCATACATTGCACTCGAAATACGCGTATTTTCTGATTTAAGGTCAGTGTGAGATATAGTATAGAATTAGAAATAGCGTTTTTTTTCTTTTTATTTCGAATACACGGTCCCAAATCAGAAAACGCGCGTATTTCGAGTACAGTGTATCCGAGATATGCTTATGTTCATATCACGGTTGCATTCAAGATATGGTTTACAAACATCTTATTACAACACAGGATCAGTGTACTCGAGTTATAGTTATTTTAGAGACTAATTTTTTATATCTAAGATCTAATTGAAGATGTATTTTGATAATTTCTTTCACGTTTATTTATTTTGGTAAATATTATATTTATTTAATTTAAATAAAAAAAATTCAAATTTTTAAGTAAAAAAAAATATGTCATTTGAATTATAGTTTGTTGACTTTTGTCGCAGAATTAATACGAATTTATAATTTTTAATAATTAATTAATATTAACAATAAAAAATATTTTTTTATATTTTCCATTGTAAATTGGATTCTCGGGTATGGGTTGACCTTTATTTTGTTGAAATTAATGTGGACTGTGTGTAGTGGATAACAATTTCTCCATATTGTTTTGAATTTGATTTCTCATTCGAATATATCCTTTCCTTAATTCTTAAGCATTGTAAATTCGATACAGGTTAACGGGATGAGTTTTTCACACAACTAAGGAAGAAAAGTATTATTTTCTTAGCATCTAAGGATCTACCCCGGAATATGACATCGACTGAATAGTCAAAACAATCTTTCAAATATTGTTTATTCGTTATTAAATTTTTTAGATATTGCCTCTATTAAACTAAAAAATATTTAGTCATAAAAAAAACTAAAAAATATTTTATAAATATAAAAAGTTAATCACTAAATAATATGTATTTATATATTTATAGGTATAATTTCATACACTCTTTTAAATAAAAAAATTGTTACTAAAATAATTAAATCTATCATAAAAGAATAATAAAATTTGTTATAGTAGAATCGAAAGGTTTTATATTAAGTGAATTTTAGTATAATTATGCCATTATGATATGATAGTTACAGTAATTATATAAGTGGATGAACTTTTAAGGTATAGTTTATGTATGTTTTGTATTGTTATAATATGTATTTTTTTTTATGGAGTGAGTATAATTCGGACACTAAAAATATGATTGGTGGATATTTATAAAAGATACTTAACGTTCAAATCAGCAAGTGTTTAAGAGGTATAAGAATTCTATAAATATAGAAGGTTAGACATAAAATAGAACTTATAAAACTTATTCTATAATCCTTTCGTCTTGAGATATAAAAATAAATGTCTTTTATAGATATAGAATTGATAAATAGAATTGATGTTATGACTGTTGGTCAATAAGTCAGAATAATAGTTATTAAGCTCTCCGTTAAATAAAGTCGAATTATGCCTCATAATGCACAATAAAGACCGAGTTATAAAGTAACAGATCACAATCCCAAAACTTTGCATATCGATCATATGAATTAGGCTAAGTTTAAAAAATAAAATAAGTTATAATTCGGTTAAAAGATAAGTGAATAATGATATGGTAAGCTTCCAATTTAATTAGGTTCTTATATCGATACTTATAAAAAATAAAAAATAAATAATTCTGCAATTAGTTTTAGAGAAAAACTCTGCGTACAAGCGATTAGGGCTTGTAAGTATTACAAGTCAATTAAACTCTAATCCCCAAAATTTGCTGCAAGTGCTACATTCCTTACACGCGCTACATCCCTTCTTCTTCTCCTTCTTTTTCGATCGTTCTTTTCTCTCCCTTTCTCACTGGTTTGTTCTTCGTCGTTGACGTTAGTTCCTCCACATACTGTTACGGCACGTTTTCATTGCACCTTATTCTTCTTCTTGCTGCACGTTCTTCTTCCTCTTCCTCTTCTTCTTCCTCTTCCTCTTCTTCTTCTTCTTTTCTTCTTCTTCTTCTTCATTGCACCTTCTTTTCTTTTTCTTCTTCTTCTTCTGCACGTTCTTCTTCTTTCTTTTTCTTCTTCTTGCTGCACCTTCTTCTTCTTCTTCTTCTTCTTTTTTCGTTATTCTCGATTTCTATTGTTTTTTGACATCAAGCTCTGAAATCGTTTTTGAAGAAGAAGAAGTAGCAGAAGATGAGGAGGAGAAAGAGAAAGAGTTCTGAATTATGCATGATTTTGGGTGTATTTCTTAAATCCTTTGAGTGTATTTTCTGTAATCTTTTGGGTGTATTTCTATAATCGTTTGGGTGAATTCCTGTAACCGTTTGGGTGTATTTCTGTAATCTCTTGGGTGTATTTTATGTAATCGTTTGGGTGTATTTCTGTAATACTTGTCATTTTTTCTGAAATAAAAAATACACCCATAGATATCAGTAAGATACACCCATAGATATGAGTCAGATACACCCATAGATATCAGTCAGATATCACTCAAATATACCCAAATAATTACAGAAATACACCCAAAGGATTACAGAAAATACACTCAAACGGTTACAAGAATTCACCCAAACGATTATAGGAATACACCCAAAGGATTTAAGAAAATTCAGAACTCTTTCTCTTTCTCCTCCTCATCTTCTGCTGCTTCTTCTTCTTCAAAAACGATTTTACCATGAAAAATCGAAAAAAAGAGAAAACAGAGAGAAAAGACGTAAATGAAGAAGAAGAAGAAGAAGAGGAAAACGAGGAAGAAGAACGTGCAGAAACGAAAGAAAAGGAGAAGAAGAAGAGTAAGAGGAAGAAGAACGTGCAGCAAGAAGAAGAAGAAGAATTTCAGAAACCATGAAAATAGAAAAAAAACGAAGAGGAAGAGGAAGAGGAAGAAGAAGAAGACGAAGACGAAGACGAAGAAGAAGAGGAGGAGAAGAAGAAGAAGAAGAAGACGAAGAGGAACCGTTTGAGTGGGGCGCGTGTAGTTACGCTCCATTCAAAATGAGTTAATGCACGTGTTAATGAAGTTTGGGCTGATAACTTGTAAAACTTGTACAGCCTTTTTACTTGTATATGTAGCATGCCCCTTAGTTTTATTTGCTTAAGTTAAGTGTGAGATAAATACTTCATCAAATTATAATAAGAAACTAATGATTATTTTCCGTTCAAAATTTTTAATTCATGAGTATTGAATTGTAGAATAAAATAAATGAAACGATTACTCATATGTTAAGTAGCAATATTTTAAATTAAGAAATTATGAATTAACATAAAAATGCACAAAATTTTTATAATAAGATTTATCGTTAATAAATACAAGCGTTATTGTAGATAGATAGCCATCATTTTACTTTGTTTTTATTTCATTTCAAATGCTATATCAGATAAATAGAATAATAATTCAATGAAAAAACATTAAAATATAATGGTTATAAACTATTATATTTTAGTGACTTTTGTTTCAATTCATTTCAACAAAAATACTTTCAAGTTGTACAAAAAAATAAACATCTTTAAATTATTTAAAAAATAACAAAGATACACATCTCTAAACTAAGAAGTTCTATATTTAAAAAAAAAAAGATAGTGAAAAAAACAAAAATTTTTATGTAGTAAGTGAAATTCTGATATTAACAAGTGAGTCACATCACATTATTTTATTAATAGGGCAGATCTCTGATAATAGTGAGACATTTTTAATACATTTTTAGATTGTTTTTTATAATATTTTTATCGATATCAACATTAAAAAATATGTGCCAACGAGTAATAGTTTAAATGGCATAGTCTCTCCCTACTCAATTAAAGAGGTTACGAGTTCGAGTCTCCTATCTTTAGTAAAAAAAAAAACATTAAAAAATACGTGCATGTTTTCGTTCTTTACCTATAAATAATTAAAAAAACATTAGAGCCGTCCGTTTCTTATTAGAGTGTAAAGCATATTTGTTAGCGCGATGAATCATTCTTTATTCATCCTCAATTACACAAAAGACGAAGGAATTCATTCTCCACAAATCCAAATCATATAAACTTCATCGGCAGCTGGATAAAGCGACAAAACGAGAATCATCCTACTTGCTTTTGTATTTGATCATCCCAAGCTACAACTATTATATATTCATAATGAATATTGACACAACAGTCAAATTCTTAGGTCAAAACTTGACATGTTTGCTAATTAAACAACCATCAGGACTAAGAAGTATAATGCCTTGAATTATACTCAAGGTCTCTTCTTAATTGTAGGTTTTAGTGGAACTAAGTTTTCTAAATTAAACAACCGCTGATAACTTGATGCAAATTGTTCTTCAATCCTGCACCAAGAAATATTGAGGGATCTTATGTTACATCGGAAATTATATCTGAGAAAGAATTGGATACCAAGATTGGTGCATGAAATTCAAAAAAATATTTAAATACTAAAGCCAAAAATTTCATCTAGTAGTAAAGAAGGCATTTTTATTTAGTGTTAATACAACTCATGAACATTAACATGCATAGTATATTTAAAATTCAAGTTAAAACGTTTTTCGCATAGTTATTTATCCTAAATTAAAAAAGTAAAAAAAAAATTGGAGAATAATAAAAAAAATAACTAATAACCGATCAATCTGAATTTTTTTATTACATTTTTTGTATTTTTTAATATAATTTTTAGATTTTTTTAATGTGTCTATTTATGGTTGATTATTATTGTTCCTCTCTAATAATTAATATATAATGGAAAAAAAATTCACATACAAAAATCAATAACCAATACATTTAGAATGCAATCATGCATTGTGGAAAAGTATAGGATACCAACATATTATCTGCCAACTTATTATCAACAATAATGAATTATTATATTTTAAATACATGTATAAAGAGACACATCTAAAAAATATATCTATAAAGATATTTCTATTAGACACGGTCATAAAAAATATTTTTATTAGACACATCTACAAAGACACTTCCATTAAACACAATTATAAACCAAAGTTGACAGAAGTTGGTAGAAATACTGTTAGTAACGTAGCGAGATTGTTGTTTTTATAGTAAAAATTTAGGTGCACTTAACTTAGTTGAAAATAGTTAGTTAAATGATAATTTAATCAAATTATTAAATTATTTAATAATTTTTAACTATTATGTAAATTTATCTGCAACTAAGATAGTGTTCAGCTTTCTTTTGAAACTAGAAAAAATGAAAAATCCAAAGTGATGAGGAAGAGATATTGAGAAAAGAAGTTGAAGAACCTTATTGTCATCATCGCCATCACAATCCTTTTTCTTCTTGAATTTCGTAGTACCACCGACTTTGCTGATGGGCAACTTCATTGCACCAAACGGCGTGTCAACATCAACATTTCCTTTTATGGTGTAGCCTGTTCCCCTTCCTCTAATCATATCCCAAACTGCAGATCCAAAATCCTTAGGCCTAAACGTGACTGGAATATCAATGAAGTTGATTCCACCTTTCTCAATCGTTGCGGATTTCGGTAGCTCCGCACCTCCAATGTTCACATCACCAAGCCACACCTCATATTCAAGCGCATTGACGTTGAGATCAAAGTCATTCTTATTCTCTATTTTCATGTGAAGAATAGCAACCGTCTCTTCAGTAGAGAATCTCTCGAACTGAATTTTCTCAACATTGACATCAGGCTTGTACGGAATTGGAATTTCTCCAGTTTTCTCCATAGGCAAGGTTAGCCTTCCCAAAATAGGAACATCAAAAATTAGGTCAACCATCACCCTATATGGAAGAATGCTTCCGGGTTGAATATCGTGATAAGTGTTTTTGATATCTGCATATGCCAAAGTGACAGGAACTTGTATGGTCTCTTCTCCATGTGAATGTATTGTACCTGCATCTGGTATCAATCCTGAAACTAATTTTCTCTCACCACTCTCGATCGAATAGTTTATGTCTATTAGAGGGATAGGCACTGGATTTGGGTTCTTTATCACCAAATCAAGAACAAGGTCTGCCTTGTCAACATTGATGGATGAAATGTGTACTGCGGCCACGTCAGCAGTTGGCTTCCCGAACCCAACTACCTCCTCGATCTTCTCCCCAACGTCATGAATGAAATCCTTCACCGCATGAAAAAATCCACTCTTTTCATCTTCTTGCTTTTCATCTTCTTTTTCATTTTCATCCTTCTCCACCATTTTTGGTTTATCTAAATAACAAAAGATAAATATGCCTTTGAGATTAATGCCGAGTATTTACTTTACATTACATGGGAATATTGAAAACTATTGAAACCGTTATTCCATCAATGGTCCAAATTTTGCAAAGTGACCAACGGTATGTGTTTAACAGTTAGAGTAGTTGTAATTGGTTATTAGAATGACTAGAATGACGGAGGCGTGATACGTTTATGGATGACAGCATCACTAAAATAAGGCAACAACAATCATGTTGTTTTTATCAAAATGAGTTTTCCCAAAAGATCTTTTAATACTGTGGTATCACAATGACAACTTTTATTATTGATAGTAGAAATTGTTTGTATGGTTTTTTTTTTAATGCTTTAGGGACTAATTTGTAGGCAAATTCAAAGTGTAGAGTGAAATTTGTCCAATTAAAAGGATTACAAGAAAAACGAAAAAGCATTAGTTATGGACGCCTTATACCTATTACAATGAAAATGTCAAAAATATTTTTTCATAAAGATGTTGTTTAAAAATGTAACTTATTTATTTAACTACACTTAATAAAAATATGACTTATTTATTTAACTACACTTTAATACTTTTATAATATATCAAAATTAAACTCTATAACTCATTAATCAATAGTTAAAATGAAATACCTTCACATAAAAATAATTATGGAGTTTTCATTAAAATATTCACCTTAGTTAAATACAATGAGTGACGATAGAGAAGGAGTAAAAAACGTTGTAATGCAGAGGATTCTAGATGAGAACAAAAAAGGCAACATTGGTCTAGGTGCATCACCTGCCTTTCTTACACTTGGAATGTTTTCCTCGCGAGCAAATACCACTTCGCTATTTTTCAATTTCCATTAAATTTAATTAGAGACAACCATAAAAAATGAATGGGGTAATGCTAGGTAGACAAAAAAAACAACCGAAACTTTTCTTATTTAGCATTCATTAATTGTGGCGATAATTAATGAATGTTAAATAAAGAAAGTTATGATAATTAATGAATGTTAAATAAAGAAAGTTATGCCTGTTTTTGCTAATATTTTTTTGTTACTAAACATTTTCCGAATGAAAAATGTATGTTGTATCACTTGTCTCTTCTTTATGACAAGGAAGAATGCGAAAGATCCCAAATATGAGTAAAAACGACAAAATTGATATAAATACATCATTTGCTTTCTCACTGCTCATTTTCTCTTCTTTTTTTTTCCTTTTATGTTTTTTCAGTCTTCTATTTCCCTCTCATTTTTCTCATTTCTCATTCTTTTATGCGTTTTGTTTTTCCTGTTCATCTGTCTTTTTTTTTTTCCCTTTATTTTTTTAGACTCAGAATTTTTAAACTTAAGTTAGGATTTGAGTTAAACATTTTACAAATTGCAAAATAGGATTTACCATATACAATATGATATTCTTATTTGGTTAAGGTTTTTAACACTAGTCTAATTAAATTAAACTATAATTATTTATTAGATTAAATATGAAGCAATCACATATTGCCACTTCAGGAAGGGTAAATTATCCTCTGTATATCAGGGGGTTCTGGAGTGTTTGCAATAAATAAAATCTAAAATCACTCATATGCGTATCTATAGACAATTAGACATGCAATAAGGAAAACTCTTACAGTAATTGGATCAATCAAATACAATCAATTAGCACACAACAAACAATGGGCGTGGCTCACACCAATCCCAAAGTGTAAGCTCAAATAGTTTGCTAACTATCACTCACAAAGGCAAACAAAAAAAATGCCCTGGTGTTGGTGAAAGAAAATGGTAGACCACAGGGTATGATATGAATGAATCCTAATCACAATAACGTTACAAACTTCACTTTTACACACTTGTAGTACAATGCAGAACTCAAATAATTACAACAACAATGATGACAAAGCCTTATCCCACTAAGTGGGAACTCAAATAATTACAGTTGAAAAAAATATATATATACTAGTCAAGGAGGTCGCATCATGTATCTAAAGGAGCTTTATGATCTGGTCCAGCAAGAACAATCTGCATTTTAGCCATTCATAATTCAGCAATGGAGACCAAGAGAAAAATGGAAGGTTGAAATATGCTCCAACCATAACAGCTATTTTCAGCAAAGATCTGCAGCTAATATTCAGAAAGACTTACATTACAGTCAAATGCAAACCTCCTTGCAAGCATGATAGCTGCATTCCTTTCTCGCTCTGATTCAAAAGCTAATACAAAAGAAAGCCCTTGCTTTGGCTGCCAAAATAGAGCCTGTGCAGCAGCATTCCCACCTCCTCGAACACCGCAAAGCTTAAGAACAAGAGCATTGAACATTATTTGATTACATTTTTGTTTATTCAAATGAGATGAGAAGGAAAATCTTAAGCTTGTTCTAAATAAAACCTCATAAATCATACACTGCTAGAAAAGAGTTGTGCTAAGAAAAGTTAGTCTTCATCATGCAATAAATACAAGGTTCCTTTCGGTGTTTAGAAAAAACTCGAGTCAGAATGATAGCGAGAAAACTATTTTGATGTTGTCACTCCATTTCATACACCTATGAACCATGATGCACATCGTTTAAAAATCAGAAATGACAAAACTAAGCCGTATAGAAAGAGAAACTTTGAGGTGGAAATTCATTAAATAATGTTCAGTTCTCTCTCTCATTCTCACATCCCCCCCCCCCCAAACAACCTCACTCTATCTCAAATACGAGTCTTCCTCTTTTCCAAGTTCCAACTGTCTCATCTCTCCCATCTTTACCGACTAATCTTTCTACTCGTCCCTAATTTCCGTATCTCTTGCCCCATAAACATTTCGATTTGAGCATCACCATCATAATTCAAACACCATTTTCTTATTGAAACCCCTTCCAATGCCATCTTACATCAATGTTCATCCCAACACCCTCAATGCAGAGTAAAGCATCTATGATTGTATTGAAGAGCAATAATGGTTTCTTACCTCTCCACAAATATTAATCTTTATGTTGGAATCAGTATGTCTGTGGTAGAGTTCCTGAATTTATTTTTTATAATTTACTAGATACTTATTAGGGCAACTATCTTTATAAATTTTCTTCTCATATAACGTGTATTTTATTTTTTATTGCATGTGTGGGATGAATTTGGAATTTGAGATTGTGCAGTATAATTTCCTTCTTGATAAGAATTTTCATGTATTATTGGTGTTTAGTTTCTTTTCTTAACTTAATGTTCTAGGGAGATCTATTGAACTTTGGTATTATATTCAAGTACTTAGGTGTGTTACCTTTTGGGTGTAGGAACGTATTTGCATTTCGTTTGTCCATGAGAAAAAATATTATAATAAGTGTTGGGAATAATATTCTTGAGCTTGAATTGTAATGAGAGGATCAACACATATACTTAGTTGTTAAAATGGAAATGAACATCATGGAACATGCATTCATCAATATAATTTTGATAAATTCATATCTTATAGCTTATCTAAACCTTATGCACTCTAAGATAGAATATTAGAATAAAGGTAAAATATTGGCAATGTACTAAATTATGTTGGTAACTATCCTAAAAATACTGGGACCTATAGTTGGGACATTCAAATCAACATTTACATTTCCATAACTTAAAATCTTAAACTTTTGTTAGTACCCTCATAGGTCTTGTGAATTGACTCATAATGTTTTTTCTTGTTAGTTATTTGAAATAATATAAATTTGGGATTTGAGAGAGAGAGAGAGAGAGAGAGAGAGAGAGAGAGAGAGAGTTGAACATTTTTTTTATGAAATTCCAGTTCATAACTTCTTTATCTTTCTATACTGTTAACTTTTGTCATTTTCTGTTTTCTATACGGTGTGCACTGTAGGTGTATGAAATGCAGTGGTTCACATAATTGCTCAATTTGGAATACCTGCATTGAGCTTGAATAGTATTCTTTGGCAATTGTTGTCTTTCCTTTACAGAGCTTCATCCTCATCTTTCCAACATGAAGCGCATGTATAGATTCAGTTGGTTGGTGTGAGCCATTCATCTGAGTTACAACGACCTGAAAAGTATTCAATACAACTACCATTATTGTCACGGAATCTGTCCAGAGAAAATTGAAATGTTAAAAAAATGCAACACACTGCACATAACTGCAGTTAAATAGCCTTAAAACTACCCACTCTCTTTTACCTAAAGATTAGAGGCAAAAGAATGAGTGATAAAACACTGATAAACTTAGTACATGGAAGCAGTGTCGCAACTTACTAGAATCTTGTATTGAAATTCAGATACTATGTCAAAGGATTTCTAGACTATTTGCTTAAGCATGCAATAATTCCAAAAAGGGTAACGTACCTTTGTTTTCCCAAAGACTGTCCATGTCTCAATTTTGTTCCAAACCATATTTTATCTTATTTGTCCTAAAGATTTCTAAACGTACTCAATGTTGTCCAGATGCAAAATCATAGGCCTGGTCTCAAACTTCGATGAAATGTCAAGGAACCACAGAACTTACAAGGATATGTTATCAGAACATGAATTAGCACCTCATTAAACTAAGAACTAGGAGGCTCCTATTGAAGAATTACTAACAAAAACGTGTTAACTAGTTGCAATATTACACCGCATATGATCCAAATTAAAGCAATTTGGCTACTGACCAAATCCCATTAAACACATTAGTGCTGTTTGTTTACTCATGCTAGAACTAGAATATGTATCAATATCACTCTACAGGCTTGTTTTATTTGGATTAGAATTAGCATCTGGGTAGTTCTTGTGTACAATATACTTAACCGAACTCAACTAAGTCAATGCATCCCCCGCTAGATTCTCACTCACCATCTCTCTTCTAACATATTAAAAGCACAAATCATAACCTTATATAACAATACAAATGGCAGCTCCCAACAACTCACATTGATGCTTGTATCTAAATTAGTTAAAAGGGTAAAGAAAAGAGTAAAGAATATAAGTTAAAAAGAATTGTAATGACATACATTGAATTCAGTATCATGTTTCCGCACAAGTGCCTCTACATAGGTTCCCAAACCAGCAGCTGAAAGACAATACAAAATAGTTTATGCTCAACTTGACGAGGCAAAGCAACACGTGTCGCATGTCTTTTACTTCAAGTTGAAAAAGCAGAAAGTTTGCCATTTAAAAGGAAGCCATAGAAGCCATTTCTGTTGATGAGTACTAAATGAAAATATCAAAGTTCAGATTGCAAACAAACCTGGATCTATTTGACCAGTAGTTGACAGAGTGATTTGAAGGCTTTCTGAAATAATATCAACTTGCAGTATGCGTCCAACATCTAAAGGTTCAGGGGCATAAACTGACTTTGTAGCTCCTGAGAATGAGAAAGTTGTATCATTTATGCAAGTATCCAAATGATAAATCTACCAAATATAATGTTTAATAACAATCACCATTTCCAACACAATGCGCATCTTAAATGGTAGCGCAAAGAATAATGAGTAATAGGAATGACAAGCAAATCAATGTTACTTTAAAAATTAGCTGTAAATAGACATGCAATCAATGTGCACATCTACACTTCAAAACCAAACTTGATAGCCCTTAAGAATTTTTCTTGGAAAATCAGAATTATTAATATTAACAAGGTTAAATTACTTTGTTAGTCCCTATAGTTTTTCCAAATTTATAATTAGGTCCCTACATTTTAAAAGTTTTCAATTGGGTCCTTACACTAGTTTTAAATTTGGAATTAGATCCTTTTTAACAGTAAACGCTACAAAAATGCTTTCATCCATCTCACACCACTAGCGAATGTCTCAACATATTTCTCTTAAGTTATACATTTTTGGAACTATAAAGATGTGATTACACATTTAAAACTCATAGAGAACCAATAAAAACTTTGAAAGTGTAGGGACTTAATTACAAATATAGTGAAACTATAAGGACTAACAAAATAATTTAACCTATTAACAAATAGCAGTTGTTCTCTCAATAGAAGGTTCCATCAAAAGGCGTTCTCCTTATGGAGGTCACTAATCTTCTTTATCTAACAAGGGCAAACCAGAAGTAGAAAAATGTGCCAGTCACAAGTCTACTAAATTGAAGAGAGAAAAAAATAAATGAAAAAATAAAATTGAATGGAACAAAAGATGTCATGAAGTGCAAAACTTTTGGAAGATGTACCTGAAATAAGTTCCTTTTTGGCACCATCCGGTGATACACGATACCACTGAAATGAACATTTTGAAAGTTCGAGGGCATTATCAGAGCAAGGTTCAATTTGTAAATATGAACCAAGTGTTTCAGTTCCTTCTAACTCGTATAAATGGGAAGCTTTTTCCTCCCCTTTCTTCATCCTTGACAACTGAAAAATATAGTGGATGACAATCAGTGGAAACTTTCAATGAACAATGCTAGATTGCTATATTATCAAATAAGGACAATTCAACTCAGTTGGTAAGAAGAGAAAAAAAAAAGGAAAGGAAAGAAAAGAAAAGAATAATGCATTGACATTAGGCAAAAAAGGGTAACCACGTAAAGTCTCTCCATCATAGTCTCAGACTCGGGGAATATGGAAAACTCTTACATTTATGTTTACTTGCACTTCACTCGTTGTTTTGCCTATGATTCGGATTAAGTATGAGGATTTGAGAGCATGATAGTCTAGACTCTAGATACAAGCAGTGCCATATTCTCAGCTATGTTTTAGAGAATGACAAGGAATTAATAGCAACTAAATGAAATACAAAAAAAATAAATAAATAAACAAAAATGAAAAATGGAAAATTTGTTCCCTTATAGGTGCAGCTCACACCAGAATAATGACATGTCATCTCCAAACTAAACAAGATAGAATTCATTTATAAGCTGAAATTTTGTTAGACGACAGTTTCTCTATTGCCCAACAAAAACCCCTACAAGGAAACCACATTCAACGAGCACAATTGAAATTACCAAAGAAACAACTATTTGGCAAATCAAAAAAGAAACAAGTAAACAACTACTCAAATCACAGCCTTTTCAAAATGACATTTGGTGACAATTGACAAGCATACCTCCCTGTGAAGTCGAAGATAGTGTCTAGACTTCTCTGAGAGTTGGGCCCTCAATGCTCGAAGCTCATGTTCCATAGACATGACCTAAAGTTGATTCAGCAAACAATAAATTACTTTCCTTACTAAAAAAAGAAATAAATAAAATAAGATAAAGTAAAAATATTATCAAAACGAATCTACAGAGTAATGGGAAACAAGCCATTTCAACACAGGAGAACAACATCAATCATTCAACCACTAATAGGAAAACTCCAGCCATTAATCATAATATATTCCCAGTTACCCACAAGGTCACAACTAGTTCTTGATGCTCTCTCTGCCTCTATAGAGTTAATATTTGTATGGATTACAACACTTAGTATTAAGAACCCAGGTTTATGCAAATACACAGAAGCACATTAAGCAAGAAAGAACACATGAAAATTATGCTGTCAATGAGTAGAGAACATAAACAAAGTTAAGGGCAGGGACAAGGAACTACAACAAAAATGGAAGAATTTCAAATAATTGATCCAATTGATCTATAACATAGATGAAATACGGTAAAGTAAATATATACCTTGCTTGGTTGATGCAGCATTTTGATTCTTCGGGCTTCTTGAACTTCTTTCATCAATTCTTCCAGGTCCTAAAGTTCCCATAAAACCAAT
Source organism: Arachis hypogaea (assembly GCF_003086295.3). Classification (NCBI taxonomy): domain Eukaryota; kingdom Viridiplantae; phylum Streptophyta; class Magnoliopsida; order Fabales; family Fabaceae; genus Arachis; species Arachis hypogaea. Next base: position 971,293 of record NC_092049.1, on the reverse strand, counting down.
TTTTGTTAAAATACAACTTAATTCTTATAAATTTGTGGTGATGCTGTCCTCTTCCTGAAAAGAATCTTGTTGCTTTTATTGTTGTTTCTACAAATTAACGTCTACGGCATCCATTAATTTGATATTTATAGTCTTTCTTAGCAAATGAGTAAAGAACAACTAGGGAAGCAAACAAAATGAAACAATCTTGAACAGAACTTAATATAATCCAACCCAATAGCAAATTTTGGACAAAGATGACCCTTTCAAGTCTCAACTGAGTAAACTAAACAAACACAAAAAGCAGCAAACTCCCACGAATTTCTTGTATCCTTATTTTTCTTTCAGAACTTTTGAATGATCCAAGTTGAATTCCTTAGTCCTATATATTAAGTGAAAGGTCACATCAAAGATTCATCCAGGATAACAAAGTTATGAATGAGAGTAGCTTGCCTGCAATATTGACATAACAGACCACTGTTCCAATTTTGTGCAGCACATATCATGACCAATACTGACAGTATTAATTGGTTCTGTTATCCACTCACTGGATTTCAACTTAGATTAAGCTTTACATTTCCAAATGTACTAGTTACGAAGAAACTTCTCCATGCTAGGAGAAACCACAAAACACTGAAAGGAGGACTTAAAAAATAAATAAATAGATAATAAAGATCTAGAAGAATAAATAACTCTATTGGGATTTGGAAGGTAGTTAGAGTAACCAAGCAAAAGTAAAAGGGACTGAATCTCACTACTTCCCCTTTCATTAAAGTGCTTTCTACAGTGAAAATCCTTAAAAAGACTAGAACCCAGAATAAAGAAATAAATTTTGTGGTGCATTATGTACAAACAAGAAACAGTACAGACAAGGGAATATTCCAGATAAACAGATGATATTAGACGAGAACCATCAAAGAAGCAAGTGGTCTAAGAACCATACAGCTGACTAATAAATTTCCGGAAAGGGTGATTGAATATTCATAAAAGCCTAATTTAACTAGTTTCCAGTATCCAACATTAAGCTACTTCAAAACAAGTTGACGAAATCAAACAAGAAGTTTCGTTTTACTCTTAAATTTTATAAATTGATTAGATTTAGAACAAATGTACTGAAAGAAAATAAGTGAAATTATTGTCATCTATTTATTGATGGGACAGAAGGATAGATTCAAATCCCTCAATTTTAGAATTCACAAGTGCTACACATGACAAGTAAATACCACAAACCTGCTTCCCTGTAGCTCGAGACATCCTCTCATGATCCTGAAGTGCCTCCTCGACCCTCTGAACTGCTGCTCTGGCATTATCTATTTCAGAACGAGCAAAAGCCCTTTCCTCATCAACGAGTTTCTTAGCATCTTCAGAAGCCTGGAAATGAATCTAATCGCTCAACATCCAAAAACAAATTTCTTTATGCAGCCAAGATAGAAGACTAAACTGAGGCAAATCCATTTCATGGTAACTAATATTTCAATGACAAGAAAAGCTGCGAAAAAAGAAAAAACTGTATATGTGTAACATGCTAAAATAATAAAAGAGAAAACGAGTGGTTCTACAAGATAAACTTTCCTAACAAAAGCAATTCTTATTGTACAAAAAGTTATAAATAGTTTCTGAAACAGAATCATAGACAAACCATCAAAACTTAGAAGGTAATTTTCCGTTCATTTCATAATTAAGTATGCATTATACTTTGATTAAATAATGATCCTAGAGCCAACTAGAAAATGTTGCAACACAAAACATTTTGATAACTTTGTCTCCGTGTATATGCATAGTGTATGTAATAGTTACGAATTTTCTGTGTATATTGTTGATGTTTTCAATTTTCAAATACTCTCTCATACCATTCCTGTTTTTCCTCAGAATCAAAGAATATTATGCTGTTCATTTTATAGAATTACCCAATTTACACAGTACATTCATTGGCTTCAGCTTAGGTGGAGTGCTTTCAACTAACAAGGACATCAATGTAGTCAAATTTTACGGGGAAAGCATAGTTTTTGTCATCCCTTTGGTGTGCGGAAGACATTCTTTTCAAGAAATTCCCTTGTTGGACTTGGAGTGGCACTGGACTGTTCTTCAGGAAATAATATCTTCATTCAGTTTTGTTTTGCTGTAGAGTTCAGGTGCGATATAATATTTTCTTTCTTTATACGCCTTGGTCCTATTGTCCTATTTCTAATCAAAGTTCTACTTCCGTAACCAAAAAGGGGTTAAAGTTAATAGTTAACATCACCTGCTTAAGAAAATTTGTTAGCTTCTTCACTTCAGCCTTCTCTTGTATTAGTTCCCCTTCTCTTTGAGTCAACTGAACTGCTAGAGCTTCAACCTACATAGTAAACTGAATAAGTTAGTGTTCTTAAAAGATAGCACGAATAAACTGGTGCAAGAATAAGTATTCTATAAAAAGAAACAGAATACCCTAATAGCAACAAAAACCTATCTGATCACCAGATGCATATGGTTACAACATTACTCCGTGTCTACTAGCCACACCCAAAAAATAGCAATTTAAGACCCCACAGTGGTTTAAGTATCATCAACTCTAGAATAACTGGGCTAACCAAATGCAAGGTGAAATTTCAAATAATCTAGTCAACGTATTTGATGACACCAAGAAATGTAACAAAAAGTTTGTGCCTTATGTGCTGTCTCCACCAAAATCCTATCAATATATTTATTTTAAGGCTAAATTTATCATACAAAATCCATCAATTTAAAGGAAACTCAATGAAGGGGAGCCTTGGAGCAATGGTTGAGTTGTCTCCATGTGACTGTGTCGTGAAATCAGCCACTAATGCAATTATTAGATTAGGCTGCATACATTACATCTTTTGGGTGCAACCCTTCCCCAGACCCTGTGGTAATGTCGGATGCTTGTGCACCGAACTACCCTTTTCAAAGGGAACTAAATGTCCTAGAGATAATTGAAACCCGTACATGTTCGAATAAAAACAATAAACTCTAGCAGATACTAGCAAGAAAATGCATGCATCCTATCCGGAATCCAAAACCAAAAGCCCAGTTTCCTGCCGCTGAGGATATAAATGATAGCTAAAAAATTTACAGGCTGAATTCTTTAGCCAGCATCCACTAGCTATTAACCCATAAGTGCCTTTCCCTCTACAAATCAGTTGTGACACAGTCATTGTTGATTGGCGATGGTCTTGAATGTTGGCCATTTATCCTTACATGCAAATTGCGGAGATTACAGGGTACCTATGGCAGGTACAATGCTGAACAATCAGCTCTCCTAGACATATGAATATACTCATTTTCAATTATTTCCACAAAACTACTTTCATGAGGATGTAAGAAGGATCATGCATGATGAACAAGACTTTATATTGATAGTGTCAACATATATAAATCCTCCAACATGTAACATAACAAATATTATAAAATTATAATCTATTTATTAGGTATATATAAGTAGATATCCTTTCTTTCAATAAAAATAAACTAACCATAGAAATTGCTTCCTCTACATCTTCTTTGTTTCTTCCTGCAACTCGCCCTTTTAAGGATTCAAGTGCATCTCTAAGCTTTTTCAAAAGAACATGCTTCTCCAAGGATGCTGCTTCCCTCAGTCTAGCCTGTGTTTCATCATCAGAGGCCACGCTCAGGAGAAATAAGGCATGCACTTCTTAGGAAAAATCACTGATTATCTCGACAGGAAACATTTGAAAAAACAAACTACATAATAAATCTCATGTTGAGAAAGCCTTCAACAGTAAGCACTATGTTGAATCAGAAAATATATATATATATATAAAGGTCGACCTCTTCAGATAGTTTAGCAGCAGCTGCCAAACCCTTCTCAAATTTATTAGCAAGGTCACGAACTGACAGACGCTTCTGTTGTTCCAACAGCAGTGCAGTCTCACGTGCAACAACCTCCTTCATAGATAATACTTTCGGGTCATCCTTTGTCTCCATGATTTGATTGTTAGCTCCAAGTTTGTAATTAGGAAATCGAAGAGAAGCAAATATCACGTCAGCTGAAACTGCCGGCACTGCATCTTTATACATGGTATCCCCGAAATCACGGGTCACCCTTGTCATCTCCACGAGCAATCAACTCTGCCAATGGCAGCAAAGAAAGCTTTAGCATAAATAATTGAGAAGATTCTAGTTCCGTAAACAGCTCAATGAATTTAAACAAAATATCCATAGAAAAGGGACAAAGGGGCAAAGCAATCACTCTCAGACATGCAAAAAATAGTAGAAAATAACAAATTAAAGAACATAAAGCCAAATCAGGAATTTAATTAATTGAGATTGATACTACTGGCCAAAACTGCACATTGGCCATCAAGCTTATTAAGAATCAAAGAGAAAACTGAGAGATTTTCAACAATGAAACAACACAAACCCTAACTATTCTCGTTACTTTTTTGTTTGGGTTCCTTTCTGCAATAAAATTGAAGCAATGAGAGAAAAGCTAACGAAAAAATATAAACAGAAATGAAAAACTTACAGATCACAAGAGGACAAATAATGAGAAGTTAAGCTTGGGATTCTTGGATCAGATGCGAAGCGGTTGTTGCATATATATTGAGAGAGAGAGAGAGAGAGAGAGAGATGATAGCTTTGCTTTTTAGAAAGGAAGGAAATAGAGGCCCTTCAGTCGCCTACTCAAACTCAAAGTGTTAACGTTTTGAGTTGTACTTTTGAAATTTGATGGATAGATGGATACTGTGTCATGCGTTACCTCAAAACTCTTTGGCGGGTCCCAAGCTTCAGCTCCTTCCTCTTTAGTTTACTTCTCTGTTCGCTACTTCACTTCACACTTTTTCCCACCTTTTTTTTATGTTTAGCCTTTTTTTTTTAAATTAAGGATTATTATCAAAGTTTTGAGACCATCTCCACACGACTCAACTCTTTTTGTTTATGGTTCACTTGCTATAAAAAATAATTTTACATCAATTTTTGCATCATAAAAAATAAGAAGGCTGCTACACATATAAGTCTTTTTGACAATTAAGTTTAATTATGTTGACCCAAGCTCAGCAAAAACTAACTTCACAATTCACATCAAGGAGCGTATAAACACGCGCTCGCTCAACAGTTTAATAGCGCAAACGGGATTATGAAAAACGCTTCTTCTTCTTTCTTGATCAAAACCGCAACCCTGAAAATTTAAACAACACTCGAAATCTCTAAAAAAAACTGTCAAAATTGTCGCGAAAACTCAAGAAAATCTACAAGCGAAGTTCAAAATCTCCACCAAAAAATACAGAAACAAAAGAAAAAAGATTATTGAAGGTATTGTTTACTAATCATCCAGTTTTTTCACTTTTCTCTTTCTGATTTTGATCGCGAAACATTAGATAGTCATATTTTTGTTTATTTAGTATATTCATTATGTGTTTGAGGGATTTAAATGTGTTTTTGTGCATATTACTGTTCAATCGGTGATACATTTCTTACGTACTGTTTCTCGTATAATTTAACCTATATTTTCATGTGTTTAAGGGAATTGAATGTGTTTTTGTGCATGTTTGTATATTTCAAATTGAGTTTGTCCATAGTAATCAAAAATAACTTTCGGTGTATTTTGTTTAAATTCGAGTGTAAATGGTCTTATTCTCCAATTCTTGCTATAACTAGAAACTTTCGGTGTATTTCATGTGAATGTGGGTTTAATTGGTGCTGTTCTCCAATTCTTGATCATTCTAATGTTCTGGTTTAGTATTTTGTCTCGCAGATTGTTATGAGATTAATCTGGACAGATGATGAGTGAGATTTATCTTTTAAGTTGGTAGCCATGGAACCAAGTGTGCGATCAGATTTAATAGTGCTCCTGGGTTTGGTTCTTCATTCTCAGATGGGCCATTTTTTTCTGCATTTTGTTGGGCCTAGTTTGGATTTTCATTTAAATTATTTGCAACTCACATTTTTTTTTTAAAATGCATTTTTTCTGAAAATTTGGTGTGATACAAGTTCATTTGGTTACAGTTGTAAAATTAACTTTTTCAATTTTTTTTACCTTCTTCAAGCTAAGATCTTTGTACTACTTTAGGTCTATATTAATGCTTCCACATATGCACCGGTTCACACACATCTCTCAACTCATACTCCCCACTCTTCACATTCTACAACTGACTAGTGGTCTATAAGTATGGGTCGCAAGAAAAGGGCTGTTCGTAGAGGCACTCACAGTGGTGCTCAATCTTCCCGTTCTGCTCCTTCCCCTATCATTTTCATCAACTCCCACTCCTCCCCTTCTCCGAATGACTCTCTTCCATATCCTCCACCACACACTGACATTGAAGAAATGGCTCGCACCAAAATCATTGCTCGCCGCCCTGGTTTGGCTCCTAGGCAAACTTCATCTCAGCTAAGTTCCTCTAGCGGCAAACGCCCTATTAGCGAGGAAGAATAAGAGCTTCCTTCCTCTCCTACTCGTCCTAATCGCAGTACAGTCATTGACTTTCGTCTTCGTTCTATTTCTGAACCAAAGCTTTCAAATCCTATTGCCTATAAATTCTTTTACGCTGATTTTCCAAAAGTCTCATATGATTCCCGTTGCTACAACTCCTTCATGAATCACATGTTTTTCTGCAAGGATATCATTGAGTGTCCTATTTGCCCTTCCAAACTCGTCAATCTTGACGATCTTTGTCAAAAAGGTCTGGACTTTGTGTCTATGTTCGATTTTCAAGGATGGATTCCCATCCTCTCCATTCGTGAAAAGGTTTACCCTGATCTTGTGAGGCAGTTCTATAGTAACATGTCTTACAAAGAAGAGAGGATTGCTTCGTTCGTTAAGGGTCGTACCATCATTCTAGACAAATATCATTTCAGCAAAGTCCTAGATTACCAGGAACGCGGAATCAATGTGTTCATCTCTGGTAAGTGGGATGAGTCTCTAAACGTGTCATATTTTGAAGCCCTAGGAACAGTCTGTGTCAATATTCCACTTCTTGAAGGTACTACTCCCACTCACAAGTTCTTTGGTCCAGTCCGTGCCCAGTTGCACAAGATTGTGAATCACATCATCGTGCCTCAAAGTGACTCTTTTCAGCGAGTTTTCTTCTGTGATATACTGGTTATATTTGCTCTTCTTTCAAAAATTTCAATTTCTTTTGCTTATCTTTTGTTAAGACACATGCATGAATGTGTTCGTTCAAAAAATGCTTTACCTTATTCCATGCTACTCACTAAAATTCTTCAATATTATAATGTTGATTTTGTGACTAAAATCTCTCGAGAATTTAATTCTTACATAAAAGGGGATGATGTAGTAAAAAGAACAGCAAACAAGCATCGAAGCACTGATGAGGAGGCTGACGATCCTGAACACAGCAATGTCCCATTGATTCCAAAATCAAACTCTACCAAAATCAGGATTTTGACTGGTATCATGAAGGATGTGCTTCAAGAATTTGTTAATCTCACTAATCTTCTCATCAATTTTGGGACTGAAAGAAAAAGGGCTGAAAGCATGGAAGAGACAGCACTTAAGAAGACCAAAGGGCACATTCGCATTCTCATAAACTATGTCGAAGAGATTGAGGCTGGTTGCACCAGTACTGATAATGAGGAAGATGATGCCTCAGATGAGTCCAACTCTGATGCCTAGATTATCTCATCTCTGATCTAGCAAATTTCACAAATTTTGTTTAAAGACTCTTTAGGATTTTATTCATTTTGCTTATGTTGGATGACTGTATATACCTCAAGACTTATAACTGCTACTTGTGACTGCTTCTATTATGCCTCTAACTAATTGTTTTTGCAGGTTCTTTCTTTTCCACCTTAATGACAAAAGGGGGTGAAAAGAAGAGCAAAGAGGCTTAGATTTTTTGAGATGTTCTGATCTATTTCATATGATATGTTATCTGCCATCCTTTGCATGATGTGTTCATTGTTTTGACATCTTTTGCTTATATGTTCTTGTTCATACCCTGGCCCAATAAATAGGGCCCAGGATCCAAGCAAAGAAGCCCAACCCAAAGGGTTGGCTCTCCCCCTGTACCAGCCTTCATCCCAAGAAGTCGGTACTGAACACGACCTGCTCCAAAGAAGTCGGATACGAGGGTTAGCTGGCAGATAACACTCATTCGAATGAATAACTGCCCCTAGAAACTCTCTAACCACTTCATAGAGCCATATCTTAACCTCCCTAAGATATGGGAACGGTTATCCACCTAAAAAGGTGGCACTACTTCAGCGGTGGTTATTGGTTCACCACTATAAATACACTGACACCATTCAGGTATCTCTAAGTTCCAATACTCTCTAACCTGCTCACACTCTTGCTAACTTAGGCATCGGAGTGTCTTTGCAGGTACCACCCCCCATTCTTTCACACGTACAAGTCGGACGGAGGAACACCGAGTAACAGATCCACTCGAAAGCCACCTCCTTCATACGTTTGGGCCAACCAACGCCATCCAGCCCATTAATCTCCGGTTATCCACCGTAACATTGGCGCCATTGCCGGGGACCCGAGAGATCAACCAGTGATGGCGGATAGATCCCCTGAAGAGGGTCATGTGGAGACAGATTCTGAACAAGAGAATCTGAACACTGGAAACAATGAGGCGGACCGGACCCTTCACCAGGAAGCCAATGATCAACACAGGGAAGGCACCTCCGGAATCAAAAACCCGAAGGTAAATTCCTCGGAGGGGCGCGAATCAGAAAAAGAAGGACCATCCCACGTAATTGAGCTCATGGGATTAGTCCACAGTCGCCTCGAACAGCTAGAACAGGAACGGGAACGACAAAAGGAAACCGAAAAGAACCTAAAAGAGGAGATGGAGCGACGAAAAAAGTTAGAAAGAAAACTCTTAAAGTTAGAATCCTCCCTCAAAGGTCAGAACTCCCACGACGGTAGAGAAGATTCGCCCTTAGGGGAGAAAAACCCTTTTAGCGAGGACATAATGAGGGCAAAAGTTCCGAGAAACTTTAGAAGCCCCGATATGGACCTCTACGACGGAACCACTGATCCAAAGCATTATCTGAGCAACTTTAAAAGTCGGATGTATCTGACTGACGCTTCTGACGCTACGCGATGCAAAGCTTTTCCGACAACCTTGTCAAAAGCAGCGATGAAGTGGTTCGACAGCCTCCCTCCGAGGTCAATTACCAGTTTTGAAGACCTCTCAAGAAAGTTTTTGATGAGGTTCTCCATCCAGAAAGACAAAGTAAAACATGCACCAAGTCTCCTGGGAATAAAACAGGAGGTCGGGGAGTCCTTACGGGCCTATATGGAAAGGTTCAACAAAGCATGTTTGGAGATTCAAGACCTGCCCACCGAAGCAGTCATCATGGGGCTAGTCAATGGTCTTAGAGAAGGTCCCTTCTCACAGTCCATATCAAAAAGACACCCCGCCTCTTTAAGTGATGTACAGGAAAGAGCTGAAAGGTACATCAATATGGAAGAAAATGCTAGGCTAAGAGACCTGAGTTGGCGACCTGGTCATCCTCCCTCAACGAAAGAGAGGGAGAGAGAAGCTAAGAAGAAGGAAGAACTCGGCCTCGATAGGCCAAGAAAATATCACTCTTATACTCCACTGAAAGTTCCTGTAGTGGATGTATACAGAGAAATTTGCAATACCGAAAGGCTGCCTCCTCCCAGGCCCATTAAAAATAAAAGAGGGGGGAGCCGCGGTGATTACTGTGAGTACCATAAGATATATGGGCACTCCACAAACGACTGTTACGACCTTAAAATGTGATAGAAAAACTGGCCAGAGAAGGTCGGCTTAACAGATATCTCATAGAAAGGTCGGACAGTCATGGAAAAAGAAAGCGAGATGATATGGATAGAAGAGACCCACCACCACAAACTCCGGAGAGACATATCCATATGATCTCAGGAGGGTTTGCGGGAGGGGGACTCACAAAATCTTCTCGTAAAAGACATCTCAAGAGAGTTTACCAGGTCGGAGAGGGGTCCTCCGACCTTCCAACCATTTCATTCACAAAGGAAGATGGGCGAGGAATAATCCCTGGGCACGACGACCCAGTGGTAATTACCATGATCCTGGCAAATGCCCATCTACACAGAACACTAGTAGACCAAGGAAGCTCAGCGGACATCCTCTTTAAACCCGCTTTCGACAAACTAGGGTTAGATGAGAAAGAGTTAAGAGCCTACCCCGACACCTTGTACGGATTAGGCGACACGCCAATAAAGCCACTAGGATTTTTGCCCCTCCACACCACCTTTGGAAAGGGGGAGAAATCAAAGACTCTGAGTATAGACTTCATAGTCATCGACGTGGGGTCAGCCTATAATGCTTTAATCGGCAGAGCTACCCTTAATCGACTCGGAGCGGTAGTATCGACACCCCACCTCTGCATGAAATTCCCGACCTCAGCGGGGATAGCAACGGTGAGGGGAGATCAGAAGCTGGCAAGGAAAGGCTACAATGAAAGCCTAAACCTGAGAGGAAAAGGCAAAGAAGTTCACACAATAGAGCTCGATGGAGCAAGGATTAAAGAAGAGCTGCGACCACGACCCGGAGGAAAAACCGAGGAGATTCAGGTCGGAGAAGAGGAAGGAAAAAACACTCACATAGGAACCAACCTGGGGGAAACCCTAAGACAAGAATTGACTAAGCTCCTAAGAGATAATTCCGATCTCTTCGCCTGGAAGGCCTCCGACATGCCTAGGATAGATCCAGAACTCATGTCCCACAAGCTCTCGGTCTACTCAGGATCTCGACCTGTACAACAACGAAGACGCAAGCTCGGCCCAGAGCGAGCTCTAATAGTAGAGGAGCAAGTACAAGCGCTCCTAGAAGCCGGTTTCATCAGAGAAGTCAAGTATCCAACATGGCTAGCCAATGTAGTGCTAGTCAAAAAACAAAATGGTAAATGGAGAATGTACGTCGACTATACCGACTTAAATAAGGCATGTCACAAGGACCCTTATCCACTACCAAGCATTGACGCCCTAGTAGACTCTAGCTCGGGGTATCAATACTTGTCGTTCATGGACGCCTACTCAGGGTATAACCAAATCCCGATGTATGAACCAGACCAGGAAAAAACATCATTCATCACGCCCAGAGCTAACTTTTGCTACGTGGTCATGCCATTTGAATTGAAAAATGCAGGGGCCACATATCTAGGGGTGTTCATGGTTTGGTTAATCCAAAAACCAAACCAGTTTTTTGGTTAACCAAAAATATAGTATTGGTTAATTAACCAAATTGGTTTTTCATGATGAAACCGGTTATTAACCGGTTAGTGAATTTCAAAACCGGTTTTTAACCGGTTATTAAAATAAAAACCGGTTTTTAAAAAAATAACCGGTTTTTATATAAAAAACCAGTTTTTGTACCAAAAAACTGGTTTTTGCACCAAAAAACCGGTTTTTGCACCAAAAAACCGGTTTTTGCACCAAAAAACCGGTTTTTGCACCAAAAAATCGGTTTTTGTACCATAAAATTGGTTTTTACATGTAAAAATATATTTTTACACAAAAATTAATATTTTTACATATAAAACCCAAATTTTTACACAAAAAACCGGTTTTTGGAAAAATTGGTTTTTATACCATAAAATTGGTTTTTACATGTAAAAATAGATTTTTACACAAAAATTAATATTTTTACATACAAAAATCCAAAATTTTAAACCTTTTTTTAATTGAATTTTTTTAATCTAATTTTTTTCTTTCTAAATGATACGAGTAACATTTGTAAATAATGAAGTCCCTTCCATTGCTTTCGTTCCTTTTTCTTTCTTATCTCTTTTCAATATTTTCTATAAATAATTTTTTCTCTTTCTCTCTCTCTCTCTCCTCTTCTCTTTCTTTTCTCTCTCTCTCTCTCCCATTTTTCTCTCTCCTCCTCTCTTTCTCTTCTCTCTCCCCCTCCTCTCTATCTCTCTCTCTCTCTCTCCCCTTCCCCTTCCCCTTCCCCCTCTTTCTCCCCCTCCCCTTTCGTTCTCTCTATCCTTCTCTCCCTCTCTCTCCCCATGCTCTCTCTCTCCCCCTCCCTCTTTCTCTCTCCCTTCCTCTCCCTCTCTCCTTCTCTCTCCCCTCTTCTCTTTTCTCTCTATCCTTCTCTTTTTCTGTCTCTCTCTCCTTCTCTCTCCTCATCCTCTCTCTCTCCCCTCTCTCTTTCTCTCTCTTTGTCCTTTTTCTGTCTCTGCTTCTCTCTCTCTTATCCTTCTTCTCTCTTCTTATCTCTCTCCTTTTTTTCTTTCTCCTCCTCTATCTTCGCCTTCTCTCTCTCTTCTCTCTCGCTTTAGAGAGAAGAGGAGAAAAGAGATAGAAGAGGGATATAGATTGAGAGAAGGTTGAGAGAGAAAGAGAAAAGAGAGAGTAAGAAAAGAAAGAGGAGAAGGAGAGAAAATGAAGAGAGGAAGAGGAGGAGAGAGAGAAAGAAGAAAAGGAAAGAGAGATGAGTGAGAGAGAGAAAGAGAGAAAAGAAAAAAGAGAGAGAGAGAAAGAGATGGGAGGTAAAGGAGAGAGAGAGAGGAAGGAGAGGGGAGAGAGAGAGAAAGAGAGAGAGAAAGAGAGAGAGAAGGGAAAAGAGAGGAGAAAGTAGAGAGATATGGGAGAGAGAGAGAGAGAAGGAGAGGAGAGGAGAGAGAGAGAGAGAGGAGGGGAGAGATAGAAAAAGGGGAGAGATGATTAGAGAGAAAAAGGGGAGGAGAGAGAGGAAGAGAGAGAGAGGAGGGGGAGAAAGAGGGCAAGGAAAGAGAGAGAGAGAGAGAGAGAGAGAGAGGAAGTGATAAAGCGGAGAGAAGGAGAGAGAGATAGAGAGAGAAGGAGAGAAAGAGAGAGGGAGAGAGAGAAAGATGGAAGGGGAGAGAGAGGGAGAGAAGGATAGAGAGACAAGGGAGAGAGAAAAAAGACGAGGTGGAGAGAGAGAGAAAGAGAGAGAGAGAGAGGGAGGGAGGGGAGAGAGAGAGGAGGAAGAGGGGAGAGAGAGAGAGAGAGAAAGAGAGGAAGATAGGGAAAGAGAGAGATAGGGGAGAGAGAGGAGGAGAGAAAGAGGGAGAGAGAGAGAGAGAGAAGCGGAGAGAGAAGGAAAGAAGAGAGGAGATAAAGAGAAAAATGAGTTAGAGAGAGAAGGGAGAGAGAGGGGGGAAAGAAAGGGGAGAGAGGGAAAAGGGAGAGAAATAGGGGGAAAAGAAGAGAGAGAGAAGAGGATAGAGAATAGAGAGAGAGAGAGAGAATAGGGAGAGAGAAAAGGAGAGGAGGAGAAAGAGGAAAATGAGAGAGAGAGAGAGAGAGGGAGAGTAGGGAAAAAGAGAGATAGGAGGAGAGAGAGAGAGAAAGAGAGAGAGAGAGAGAGAAAGAAGGGAGGGAGAGAGAGAAAGAGAGAGTAAGGGGAGAGGGGGGGAGAGAGAAAGGGAAAGGAAGGGTAAGAGAGAGAGAGAGAGTGAGAGAGAGAGAGAAAGAGTATGTAATTTGGTTTTGAAATTAAGTTTTGATTTTAATTTGGTTTTGGTTTTGGTTAACCGGTTAAAAACCGGTTTTTTTTAATTTGGTTTTGGTTAACCAATTCTAAAAAATATGGATATGGTTTTTAAATTGTTCCATTAAACTGGTTAACCAAAATGTGGTTATGGTTTTTTAACCGGTTAACCACATTTTGGTTTTTTTATGAACACCCCTACACATATCAGAGGCTGATGAATAAGGTGTTTGCCCCTCACCTAGGGAGCTTAATGGAAGTGTACGTCGACGATATGCTGGTAAAGACCAAGAAAGAAGTCGACCTCTTGTCTGACCTTTCACAAGTCTTTGACACCATAAGGTTGCACGGGATGAGACTAAATTCTACAAAGTGCGCCTTCGCGGTGGAGGCAGGAAAATTTCTAGGATTCATGCTAACACAAAGAGGGATCGAAGCCAATCCCGACAAGTGTAGAGCTATCCTAGAAATGAAAAGCCCGACTTGTTTGAGAGAGGTCCAACAGCTGAATGGCCGACTAGCAGCTCTCTCCAGATTTTTGGCAGGATCAGCACTAAGATCCCTTCCACTGTTCTCCCTATTGAGAAAGGGACACCAGTTTGAATGGACTCCCGAATGCGAGGAGGCGTTCCAGGAGTTCAAAAAGTTTTTGAGCCAACCTCCTATTTTGACCCGACCTGTAGCCGGAAAAGACCTCGTCCTATACCTATCCGTGGCAGACAAGGCTGTCTCAGCAGCCTTGATAAGAGAAGACGAGGACGGTCAACACCCAATCTATTTCATCAGTAAAGTTCTACAGGGCCCTGAGCTAAGGTATCACAAATTAGAGAAATTTGCCTACTCCTTAGTGGTAGCCTCTCGAAGGCTATGGCCTTACTTTCAAGCTCACACAATAAGAGTCCGCACGAACCAACTCATGAAGCAAATCCTCCAAAAGACGGATGTTGCAGGAAGAATGGTTCAATGGGCAATAGAGCTCTCCGAGTTCGACTTGAAGTACGAAACTCGGACGGCGATTAAAGCCCAATGCCTCGCCAACTTCATTGCAGAATATGCAGGGGATCAAGAGGATAAACCAACTACATGGGAACTCTATGTAGATGGATCCTCCAATAAAACAGGAAGCGGCGCAGGCATAATATTGGTAGATGAAAGGGAAACCCAGATAGAGGTTTCCCTCAAGTTTGAATTCCCAGCTTCAAATAATCAGGCAGAATATGAAGCCTTGATTGCAGGATTGAAGCTGGCAGAAGAAGTCGGTGCTACGAAGGTAATGATATACAGTGACTCTCAAGTGGTGACCTCCCAAATAAGTGGAGAATATCAGGCAAAAGACCCAAATATGAAGAGATACTTGGAAAAAACTCTGGAACACCTTGGGCGCTTTGCAGAAACCGAGGTCACGCACATAACTCGGGACCTAAATAGCAGAACAGACGCCCTATCCAAGTTAGCAAGTACCAAGCCAGGAGGAAATAACAGAAGCCTGATCCAAGAAACTCTCCAAGAACCTTCAGTGGTAAAAATGGAAGACAAACAAGAAGTCTTTGAAGTGGTCGGATTAAACCTTGGATGGATGAACCCCTTGGTCGAATACCTGAAATTCGACATCCTCCCCAAGGAGGAAAAGGAGGCCAAGAAAATCCGAAGGGAAGCACAACACTATACCTTGGTGAAAAATATTCTCTATAGAAGGGGGATATCAACACCATTGTTAAAGTGTGTACCGACCTCAAGAGCCACCGAGGTATTAGAGGAGGTACATAGTGGAATCTGCGGGAACCATCTCGGAGCAAGGTCATTAGCCAGAAAGGTGATCCGAGCTGGATTCTACTGGCCAACCTTGCAGAAAGATTCCACAGACTTTGTGAAAAAGTGCCAACCGTGTCAAATGCATGCAAATTTCCACGTGCCCCCCCAGAGGAGCTCATCAGTATCACCTCTCCATGGCCCTTTGCAAAATGGGGAATGGATTTGTTAGGTCCTTTTCCCCATGCGCCAGGACAAGTCAAATACCTAATAGTGGGAATAGATTATTTCACAAAGTGGATAGAAGCAGAACCACTAGCCACCATCACTGCACAAAGAAGTCGGAGGTTCCTCTACAAAAATATAATCACAAGGTATGGGATACCTTATTCCATTACCACAGATAACGGAACCCAGTTCACCGACTCCACCTTTAGAAGCCTAGTAACCAGTATGAACATCAAACACCAGTTCACCTCAGTGGAACACCCACAAGCCAATGGGCAAGCCGAAGCAGCCAACAAAGTCATACTGGCAGGGCTGAAGAAAAGATTACAAGATGCGAAAGGAGCTTGGGCTTAAGAGCTCCAACAAGTACTATGGGCTTACAAAACAACCCCCCAATCCGCCACTGGAGAAACACCCTTCCGACTAGTTTATGGCGTAGAAGCCATAATCCCAATAGAGGTCAATGAGCAAAGCCCAAGAGTGATTTTCCACGACGAGATCGGGAATATACAGGGGCACAAAGAGGAGCTCGACTTGCTCCCTGAAATCCGAGAAGAAGCCCAGATAAGAGAAGTAGCGTTGAAGCAAAGGATGACCGCGAGATACAACAAAAAAGTCATTCGAAGGAGTTTCACCCCAGATGACTTGGTCCTAATCAGAAACGATATTGGAGTCAACAAATCGGGGGAAGGAAAGCTCGCTGCTAATTGGAAAGGACCATACAAGATCAACGAGGTCTTAGGAAAAGGCTATTATAGGGTAATCGACTTCGACGGCAACGAGTTACCAAGATCATGGCATGCTTGTAATATGAAAAGGTACTACAGCTAAAAGCGAACCCTACTCCCTGATGTACTCTTTTCCCAATTTCATGATTTTTTCCCAAAATCAAAGGGTTTTTTCTGAAAAGGGTTTTTAACGAGGCATCATAGTAGGGGCTAAGGGAAAATAAATTATCAAAAGCCCTTAGTAGCAATACGGTACCTCCTCAATTAATAAAGATCTCTTTCATTTTAAATATCTCTTTTAAATTCCCTTTTTATTCTCTTTCTACGAAACGCGCCGATTTAAGCTCGACAAAACGTGAAAATCCCATGAACCGACCTAGATGGTCGTCAGGATAAAACGACGAGGTACAAGTCGGCGTAAAGAGGCTATAGAAGTCGATCATGATAAACTCGGGAGCAGCCCGACTCATAAGTCGGAATGCGAAACCGAGTAAAATTAAAATGAATCGCAAAAGTAGCCTAAGTCACGAAAAACTCAATAAAACAAAATTGAGTACTAGGAATAACAAAAAAGAGATAGGAAAAAACTAAGAAAAAGTTGTAAGGCTGCCTTGAGGAGCAAAGAGATTCAGAAAAGCAGGCCAGCCCCAAAGAATAGGTTTTTTCCAGAAAAGATCAAAAGAATAGAAAAGCATGCGCGCATAAGGTAACTCAAAACCCTTATCCAAAAAGGGCATTTATTTAAAACGCTAAATTAAACCCTTATTAAAAAAGGGGTATCGTAAATTGTTTTGTTTACGGCCTTAAAAGGCCAAAAATTGTTCAAACATCAACAAATAAATATAAAGAGTTTTAAAAAAGGGGGTCCACAGGCCGGACCCCCAATAGCCAACAAATCACTTCTTTGCAAGAGGAGTAGAAGGATCACCACCACCAGGACCAGGAGTTGGAGAGAAAGTCGGAGGAGCGGCAGAAGAACTTGGAGCGTCCTTAGAGCGAGGAGGGGACTTTATGATCTTCTGCCCCCGAGTCTTCAAATCAGACTCAGACTCCACCACGGGGACAGGAGGATCCACGATGGCACCATCAATAACAATCTTATCAGGGTCCAAAGGAGAAAGGTCCAAGTCAGGAGCAATGACTCCGACCTAGGGCCGTCAAAATGGGCTAAACCCATCGGGCCAGCCCGTTTACCCGTTTAAATGGGCGGGCTTTTCCTCTAAAATTAAGCCCGTTTAAATTTCGGGCTAAACGGGCTGAGCCCGATTAACCCGAAAAAAATGACGGGTTAAATGGGCTAGCCCGCGGGCTAAACGGGTGGCCCGTTTAATTTTTTTTATATTTTTTTAAAAAAGTAGCACTTTTAGCTAATATTTCTCCATATCCGACCCGAAAATCCGACCCATCAACTAAAAAAATTTTCTTTTTTAATGGTTTTTGACCTAAAAGTGGTATTTTTTGTCAAAATATTTTTCAAAAAATAAAATAAAATGATAAACGGGCTGGCCCGTTTAACCCATCGGGCTGACCATAAACGGTCCGGGCTAGAAAATTCTGGCCCGCGAATAAAGGGAGCTTGAACGGGCCAGCCCGTTTAACCCGTGGGCTTAACGGGCCGGGCCTAAATGGGCCGGGCTAGCCCGTTTGACAGCCCTACTCCGACCTGCTCCTTAAAAACCCTCCAAGCCTCATCAGCACCATCCGCAATAGAGTCCTCCAACTCGGTATAGGCCTTCCGGGCATTCAGCAAGTCATTCTTTACAGACACAAGATCAGCAAATAAACTGTTGTAGCTGGTTTGCGCTGTCTTCCTCAAATCCACCTCCATGTTGCATTGGGCTTGCAACTTCTTCTCCTTCTCCCGGAGGCTGTCCCTCTCCTCCTTCAGCTTGGCGACTTTCCCCTCCAACTCCCTCTCGTGCTCCTGATATATGTGAAGCCTGCCTTCCAGCTCCTCGACCCTCGAGGTCGTCCCTAAAGAGCTGAGAGGAGTCTTCTCAAATATATCTAAGAGTTTGCCACAAACTCCCGCCGTCTTAAGACTCTCCTCAACCACAGCAGTGAGGTAGTGCCGAACAGAAACATCATCCATGCTCATACGAGCATGGGGATAAATGTTCTTTCGGACGAACGCAAGAGCGTCCGCCTCACCAGAAGCGCCAGACTCTAAGGTCTTACGCTTCCACTTCTCTGGTTCAGGAGTAGTCGGATGGAGGGGGGTGGCAGAGAGGAAGCAGAAGAGGAAATCACAATAGGTTGGGAGGGAGTCCCGACGTTCTGAGGAGGAGGAGGAGGAGAGACAACTGCCCTAGCACCACCAGACCTGGCACGAGACCTCGCCTTGGCCTCCTGAACTCTTTGGTAAGACTCCTGGGCATTTGTTTTTGCCATCTCTGAAAAAAGCAACAATTGATAGATTAGACAAGTCGGAAGAATTAATCAGGCAAGTCGGAGAACCAAATGAAAGCTACCTATTTGTGCCTGGATAAAACTTGGAGACCCCTGGAGAAACTTTTTTGTGTCCAAGTAGGGAGACCTCCCCCAAACTTCTCGGAGGAACCCCACAATGGCCGCCTCCACCTCATCCAGGTCGTCAAGACCATACTTTTCACAAGGGGAGGCCTCCAACTAGTATAAAGGAAAGCGGGGGGAAGAATTGTCATCCAGGAAAAAGGGGTGGTGGCCCTCTACAGCTTGCACTTTGAAAAAATAGTTTTTGAAGTCGTGGAAGGATTCGTCAAAAAGGGTGAAAATCCTCCTACCTTGTATGGCTCGGAACGATACCCACTGTTGTTTATTGTTTAGCCCACTAAAGGGTTTTGTCATATGAAAAAGATGGAAAAAAATCTTTAAAGAAATCGGAAACTCTAAAGCCTAGCTGATAAATTGATAAATTTTCAAAAAACCACAAGAGTTGGGTTGAAGCTGGGTAGGAGCGACTCGGCAATGACGTAAAACAGGCATCTCAAAGTCTGAAAAAGGAAGAAAAACGCCCAAACGGGTGATCATACACTCATACATAAAGAAAAAATGGGAGGCCGCCTCATTAGCCCTCCCAAAGCAAACCCGGTCTTCTGGACCCGGGACCACTAACTCATACTTCGGCTCGTCCTCTTCAGAAGAACAAATTCTGTGGCGAGTACGAAGGTGGGTGATAAACTTAGAATCGACTGAGGGTTCCTCCCCTAAAACTGTGACATCAACCCAGTGAGAGAGAGCATCTACAGAAGCCATTTCTTTTCTAAAAAAGGGGTGACAAAACCTACAAGGGGAAAAGAAAAATCACCAACACGGTCTCTAAAGGAAGGGGGATGCGAAACCAAAGTCTGCAAATCAAATTTATCTACAAAAGCATATTAAAGAACTAACCTCTATCTGGAAATGAGGGTTGGAAGCAAAAGCCTTCGAAAGCACAAGAATGCAGCACGAACGAATGCAAGGGAAATTTGAAAGATCGCAGAAACGAAACAATGAAAGAGAGGGAAAGTATTTATAAGAACGTTAGGGGCATAATGGTAAAATAGGGGCAGTCATTAATGAAGATGCACCGTTACCAAGGCTATTGAATCCCTATGCACACCCCTAACGGACACGACGCTTGATTAGACGTAACTGTCAGAACCAAAAGGTCACGAAAAGTCACGTCGGTTTCAAATCATCACGTCGGTCCTCTTACAAATCGGCTAGGATCCCGAGTAGAATACTCGAACCCAAATCTTAAAAAGAAATTGGGCTCGAGTAGGGGCACTGTTCATACCCTAGCCCAATAAATAGGGCCCAGGATCCAAGCAAAGAAGCCCAACCCAAAGGGTTGGCTCTCCCCCTGTACCAGCCTTCATCCCAAGAAGTCGGTACTGAACACGACCTGCTCCAAAGAAGTCGGATACGAGGGTTAGCTGGCAGATAACACTCATTCGAATGAGTAACTGCCCCTAGAAACTCTCTAACCACTTCATAGAGCCATATCTTAACCTCCCTAAGATATGGGAACGGTTATCCACCTAAAAAGGTGGCACTACTTCAGCGGTGGTTATTGGTTCACCACTATAAATACACTGACACCATTCAGGTATCTCTAAGTTCCAATACTCTCTAACCTGCTCACACTCTTGCTAACTTAGGCATTGGAGTGTCTTTGCAGGTACCACCCCCCATTCTTTCACACGTACAAGTCGGACGGAGGAACACCGAGTAACAGATCCACTCGAAAGCCACCTCCTTCATACGTTTGGACCAACCAACGCCATCCAGCCCATTAATCTCCGGTTACCCACCATAACAGTTCTTATGTGCTTAATGTCAATTTACTGTTGCATCTTTTCCATAGCTCCTGTGATATTTGATTATTCATTTTGTACTACTGTTGCTATACAATACTACCTTGTTGCTGGTTTCTTTGGCTGGTTTGAGCATTCTCTATTTTGAGAAGAAGCCTTGATTAAGGGAAAGGGGCTGACATTAAGGGGGAGTACTTCACTTCCTATTTAATTTTAAAATGGTCATCAAAGGAAAATATTCTTACTCCATTTTATTTAAAGTTTAATTTCTATTATCCTCTTTTATCATGTTTTTCATTAAGGGGGTATTGTTGAGTTAGGATTGATTTTGATATATAATTATGATGACAAACATTTATTAGGTTAAAAGCGCAAGTATAGTCTAATGTGTGTATCAGTGATGCAAGCCTAATAACTCATCTCAGCCCACCTTAATCTGCCTCTACATACTCTCACAATGCAATGAATCATGGACATCAGCCCAGATGCATTTGAAACAAGAATCAGAACCAAATTAAAAGAATAAGGAGGTTCTACATTTGAAAAAACAAAAGGAAGAAAAAGGAAAAGGGACATTTGGCATCATTAGGAAAAATAAAAACAGTTATGTCACAAGGACAACAACACCACTTCAAAGACAACAGAGGATCAAAAATTCAGAGGTTGGTAGAGCAACAAAAAACATGCAAAGAGGTAGTGGAGCAGCTCCTTAGAACAACAGAGATAGTGGAGAAAAATGAAAAAGGGATTCATGCCAAGAAAGATAAGAACAACGGGCAGAATCAACAAGGAAATTGAAGAGGCAGTGATGGAATTTGAAGAACAAGCTTTATACTATAAAATTGACCTCTCAACATTAAAAGGGAAGGAAAAGAGAGTGATACTGAGCATTCATCTCATACACTTGAGCTGAAATATTTTCCTTCAATTTGTGCTTCATTTAAAATTTCACTGTTATGGCTATCTAATGTCATCTTTCTGTAATTGAGAAAAAAAAAAAGGCTTATTATGGTGAGTAAAAAAAAATGAAAAAGCCATGAAAGAAAAGGTAAGAGAGATGCAAAAAAAAGTCAAAAATTTTTTTGTGTATTTTGGTTTTGTTGAAGTATGATTAGTTCTCCTGGCTAAATTGGGATAGCACAGTTGGATTCCCCTTGCCAAGTTGGGACAGCACTTGATGGTGACTAGGCTTGGTTTGAAGCCTAATAGTAGATACTAGATGAATTAGGTTGTAATTAATTAGTATTGGTGTATATAATCTGATTGATTATAATGAAAATTCCACTACGATTGTGATAGAGACTAGATGGTGGTTTCATGACACTAATAAACCGAACCAGAATATATGCTTGTCTCATTCTCTTCATCCCTTCTCTGCTCGGTTCTGATTTTAGAGACAAAAAGTAAAAAATCTCATGCATAATCACCTTCTATGAAAATGGAGCAACAACTTAAAGTTTTAAGCTAATTTGATTCAACCCTCCCCTTCTCAAGTTCTAGTATAACACCCTTACTTTCAACACCTCATGATCGTACTAAAAACTTAGGCGTTATTTATCTCTAATATATTAATTTAATATTATAATTATCTAATATTAAGCCTTCGTGAATATAAACCAAATTCTTAGTTACGAAATCGAAAAGTCTTTACTTTAATTCACATAATCACATATTCACATAAAAATAAATACATAAACTTAGTCAAAACTTCTTAAATACAAATACTGCCCTTCTAAAATCTCAAAACAACAATTGACAAGGGGTAAAGTCTCAATTAACCCAACAAACAGAAAGTACAACATATACATAAAATTTGTAAATCAGTCGCGGTTTCGCGCCAAAGCTTCATGAACCTACCACTTAAAAAGAAATTCTTTAGGGGGTGAGAACATCATCCTCGAGAGGATTCTCAGTAGAAAGTTTAAGAATTGTTACAAGAAGATAAGTATAAAGAGAAGAATTGATATCAAGGCCGTGGTTATCGTTCGTCCTATAAATCTTTTAAAAAACCAACTGTTAATCATCCAAAAACCCTTTTTCAAAGCCAATATTTAAATATTCAGAAAATCAAAATCTTTCTTTTCTTATAAGAAAATCTTAATAAGTTTCTTAGATTATATGAATAACGAACCTGTTCCAAGCATAGCCATTAATTATAATGTTGCAACTCTGAACATCGGACGCCAAACCTTCTCTAATCATCCTGTAAAACAACTTTTCTGCCTCATTTACTTCCTTAATTAAAAAGTAACCATCAATTAATACACTATAAATCACAATATTAGGCATATAGCCTTATTTCAACATCATACTAAGTACTTTTTGAACTTCTCCAACTCTTCTTCTTTTACACAAAGCATTGATTAATATACTTAACGTATATTCATTTAGCTTGATGTTGTCTTTCTTCATTTTTTTCAACAATTTAACAGCTGCTTCTAATTGATTAACACTACAGTATCCATGAATCAAAAAGGAATAAATGAACATATTGGAAAAAATTTTCCGTATAGTCATTTTTGAAATCAAATCTTTGGCCTTCTCTACAAGCCAAATTTTGCATCATGCATCAACAACGGTGTCGTAGATTATTAAGTTGGGTTTAGTTGGTTTCTTCTCTGGTATTTGCAGCACTTCAATGGCTTCTTCTATCCGATCTTCTTCACAAATCCCCTTGATTAACGTCCCAAGAGTGACTTCGTTAAGATAAAATCCTATGGCATCTATATCGTGAAGCTTCACGGTAGATGCCATGGGATTTAAGCTTAACGAAGTCACTCTTGGAACATTAATCAACGGTAGAAGAAACCATTGAAGTGCTGCAAATACCAAAGAAAAAACCAACTAAGCCCAACTTAATAATCTACACCGTTATTGATGCATTATACAAAACTAAACTTGTAGAGAAAGCTCAAGATTTGATTTTAAGAATAACTGCACGGAAAATTTCTCCCAATGTGTTCATTTATTCTTCCTTGATTCACGGATACTGTGGTGTTAATCAATTAGAAACAGCTGTTAAATTGTTGAGAAAAATGATAAAAAACAGCATCAAGCCAAATGAATATACGTTAAGTATATTAATCAATGCTTTGTGTAAAAGAAAAGAACTGAAGAAGCTCAAAAAATACTTAGTGTGATGTTGAAACATGACTACATGCCTAATGTTGTGGTTTATAGTGTATTAATTGATGGTTACTTTCTAATTAAGGAAGTAAATCTGAAAAAGTTATTTGACAGGATGATGAGAAAAGATTTTGCGCGCTAGACCTAGGTCAGCAGCAAGTTATAATGGATAATATATCCATCCTAAATGTCCTCAACCTTGACCATCTTTGAGCAAGGACATATAGTATTTTGGAGAGCCTTCTCAAATTTTGCATCAATGTTCCTCTTCTGATCGATGACAACAATCCTGGACATACCAACCTTTTTTGAATCATTCAAAAGTTGAGACAGCAGATCCTAAACAAATACCAATAAAGAAGACAACAACAACCAATTAAAAATCACACATATAATATATAAAAACAAAGACGAGCACCAATGCTAACACGATCAAGTCTGCTTTATAGACCAAAGATGGAGCAGAAATAAAGTTTTGAATTCAAAAATTTGATCAATGTGGAGAAAAAACAAACAAATTTGTTCAGAGAAGATAGAAAAAGGACCAATACTTGAAGTTTATTTTGGAAAAAAAAAAGGAATGATCATAGAAGCAAATCCACATCTAGCCACATCTAGCAAGAGCGCAAGAGCACATAAATTATACCGACAACCACCAACAAATCTAATTGCACAATTCCCATATGTCTCTCAGACATCAAATCAGCCATCAGAACAACTTTTTGCTTCTAGAACAAGACAAGTCCCATATGTCTATCAAGCATCAAATCAGCCATGAAAAAAATTTTCTTACTTCTAAAACAAGAAAAGTGAAGCACAACATGAAGAGAATAAACGAAGACATTCTGCTAGTGCATCTAGAACAACTTTACATAACCTAATAAATAACATACATGCTTGAAATGACATGAACATAATCCTCTCTCACACCAAAGACCGTAACTATAATAAGATTCAACAAAGACTGTACCTAACCAATCACATCAACTACACAATTTCCAAGGTTCCTTTCCATCAAAATGAACTTGTATCTATAGAAAAAAACTAACTACCCTAACTTCCTACACTATAGTTGACAACTCTACATAAGTAGTTTTGAATTTATTCAAATACACCAAAAGAAAAGAACCCCCAATACACCAATCAAACATTTCTGAGCACTAATTAAAAAGCCTAACAAAGGAGACACAAGAAACAACCTACTATCTACATCAACAAAAATCAAGAAATCACCAAACAATCAACAATGAAGAAATAAAGAATAAGGAATAAAGAAATAAACAGATACAGAAGTAGACAATAAAAAAATGTGGGCATTGAATAAGTGAATAAACATTTACCCTAAGAATGACTTCATCCTAAATTTCACAGCAATCGACACTACAAAATTCAAAGGCTATTCATTAAGCCATAGCTGATGACATAACAGGTATGATATTCTCATTCTCATTCAAGAGAAAAGTACACTACTCATATATACCTATCTCAATTCATGTGATATATTAGCATTTTTAAATAAATGAAATGACCTTTACCACATTATCCGTTTTAGCTCTTTCACTTAAAGAAAAAGAAATTCCCTTCCAAGCCACAAAACTTATCCAACTGTATTTAATCTCTAATAGTAATAACAGAGATTGATACATTGATATCCACGCGAGAGAAGACCATTTGACAGAAAACTAACAGAATCCTCTTAATTCTTGATATAAAGCCATGCAACAATGACTAATACCACTGATAAACAATCCAACAAATTCCTAATCTTCGTTTAAAAGCAAAACACAGGCTACAATTATAATTAACCAGAATGAAACTCCATCTTTTACACATACAATAACCACAACAAATTAGATTCAATTGACAGAGAAAATAATTAAAAATGCATTTAACACAGTTCTTAAAATTATAAGGAAAAAGGAATGTATCAGCAAAAACAATTTTTTTTCCATGTAATTATAACTTATACTAATAATGATAATTATTTATTAAACAAGTATTGTAAAGATTTCTTTATACAAAAAAAAAAAAAGAAAAAGAAAAGGAGAGCTGAAAAGCAAAATCAAATCAACTCTATCAGCTTTGTTAGCTATTTTCTGTCAATTTTTTGTAAAGAAAATATAAAGCTTGAGAGACATTGATTTTGAATAAAAGCAAAAGATCATAAAAGGAAATTAATGATAGAATTAAACGCAATATACCCTGTTCCTCAACTTCCAGCCAAATCAGTCCCCGAATTTGCCATTCCCCTGTTCTTCACAGACCAATAGAACTCCTCACAAAACTCATGAAAAGTTGGTGTTGGAATTGAAAATTTCTTTACCGAAGAATAATCCTTCAGGAACATCTGAATCGCATCGAAGTAGGTGCGGCATTGGTGGCTATGGCAAATCGGGAACAATGCACTAGCGGGTATTGAAGGCGGACGGCGTGAAAGAGCGCAGCGGCGACAAATGCGAGGAGAAGCATCGCCGTGGAAGGAGAAGGTGTTGCCTGTTGGGCTTGAAGGGGAATTGTTGGGGATAAAGGACCTCTAACGAAAAAGGTTTAAATAAAAAATACAAATACAAATTCAAATATTACAAAATGGAAAGAAGAAGAAGAGAAATGCGTATCGTTGTTGATTGGAGAAGAATCGGAAGTGGCTTTGCTTACGGCGGCGAGAGAGGAAGAGAAGTTACGGCAAGGGAGAAAGGAAAGTGAGCTGGGACAGAGAGGAGATCGAAGACAGAGGCTTGACACGCGCACGCGAGAGAGAGGGGGGCTCGACGACGAGGACAGAGACACAACTTCAGGGTGGCCGACGACGATGAGGACAGAGGCGGCGACGCCAACAGCAGCTCCAAGTAGACCTGGCGACGCGAGGAGAAGGGATCCAGGAGAAGAGGATCGCCGACGCCGGGTCTGGACGCTGGCTGAGGAGAAGACTTCGTCGGCGACGGCGGCGCTGGGCACTGGGCGCTGGCTGCTGCTGTTGGCTGGGAGAGAGAAAGGCTGCTGGGGTTCCGTGGAGCTGAGAGAGAGAGAGAGAGAGGGGCTAGGGTTCCATCTTCCATGGTCTTAGTGTGCGTGAGAGAGCGCGCGAGAGAAAAGGGGGGCAGGCCGGGCGGGTTTAGTGGGTGGGCTGGGTAATGGGGTGTTTTTATTTGGACATTTTTAAAAAACCGGAAGTTATAAAAACCCGGCCCATTTGGCCGGTTCATTAGTTAACCACGAATTTGACCGACTTTTTTACTGATTTTTCGCAGATTAGTTTTTGGAGTCAACCGAATCAGCCAGATGACTAATTCTCGATTAACCCGATTGAACTAGCCAATCTGATTTGGTTTTTAGAACAATAATAATAAATATATTTCATCTTTATTTAAATATTTATTACTAATATTCTATGTCAACAAAAGTGTCTTTAAAGGATGTGTTTTCAATATTGAAAGCATCTTTTTCTTTAGCATCTTTCACATGGAACTCGCTTATTCCATCAGCACCTTTTACACGGAAAGTGTCATTTTGTTTAGCGATAAATGTGCCATCTGGTTCAACGCATCCTAGTTAGAAGCATAAAAAAATAGTGAAAAATACTATGGTGCTTATGGAAGATTCTTTCAGTAGGTGAAGAAAAATGCTGGTAAAATGTGAAAACGATGCATGTGAGATCTTGGAAACTATAAGGAAACAAATTCTGTCCAAACTCCAAAAGCAAAGGCTACAAGAGTTGTAGGGTAATAAAATTAGATTAATTCTCAAAACATAATTGTAATTATGTTATTGGGCCTTGTTAGTATGAAGTTGCGGCCCTCTTTTAGAAGTGTGTCAATGATATAGGCAGGGGCGAAGCTCGAACCCCTTTTAGGAGGGGGCTAACATGCAAAATATAATTAAATAGAGAACAAAAAATAAAATTGGGGAGGGGCCAAATTATAAATTTAGAGAACTTTATAAATAAAATTTATTTATTTGGGAGGGGTCATTGCCCCTTCATATATACTAAGCTTCGCCCTTGGATATAGGTTTTAGGCCTCGAAAGAAACAGAAAATTCAAAAATAATAAGAGTAATCATTGCATGGGTTGAAACGGGCATTACTTATAATAATAGCATTGGATATTATATTAGGAGTAGTAATGAGTTTCTATTTCTCTTTCACTATGGAGTCTAGAGGCGACAAAGGAAAAAAAAAAGAACACCCAATTTTCGATGGAGTCTTAGGGTTGAGACATTTAGAGATTCTTTCTAGAAGGTGGAACTTGCAGCGACCACAGTAGGCGCGTTGCATACTCAAATTTTTCGGTTACTAATATTTTAAACAAATTTTAATCATACTCAAATTTCAACAAATTTTAATCAACAATTTATAATTTGGTTATTACTGAATAAGTATATAAAATTCTAATTTTTTTTATAAAAAAACATTTTTTATTTTATTTTTATATTAAAATAAATATTTTTTTACTAACTAACTCATTAGTTTATATTTATTATATTATTATATACTATATATATTTATTAAAAAATAATATTAATAAATATTATATAATCATAAAAAAATTATATTGTTATTAATAAAAATATTTGATCTTTTCTATTTATACATATTTAATTACATTTATATTAATAATCATGACTAATAAAAAAATACTTAATTTAAATATAAGTGAGTATAAAATTAAAATAATATTTAAAAAGAATTATTATACGTTTTTACTATATAATTAAACATTAGCATTTAAAATAATAAGGAACGATATAGTTTATTAGTGACGACGAGAGCATTTAGGCACAAAGAAGTCTTACGTTTGAACCACAAGTTAATGAATCTTAGAATTCTATCTTCAACAGTTCGCTTAAACCAGTTTTTACTAATTTTGAACGATTTTCAATTTTGATTGGATATTATTCTTAACCGAATGAAAAATTGAACCGCATCGATTAGGAATCCACTTCATTAATTTTTCGGTCGAACCAATTCTTACCGTTAACATTGCATAGAGATCAGGTGATGTATAGTGACTAAACAAAAAACAACGGTACATAATATAAAACAATTATGCTATTTTAAATAAGTTAATAAAAAGACTAAAAATAAATTTTTATTCAAATTTCCGTTTTAAATTTACATCTCATGGAGTTTTAAATTTTCAGACTACCGTAACAGCTACCTAATTTCTCCTCTATTCCTCATACAAAACGTATTCACTACCCTAGGCCGTAATGTCCCAGTTGCATCGGTTAACAAACTCAACTTAACTTCTTACTTCACACTATGTAGGCCTTATTTTTTGTTTGCAGTTATTTTTTCCATGTTCAGGCCTAGGTCTAGTCTTCTTAACAAGATTTCTCAACAATTTCATTCATATCTTTCCTTCATGCAAAACAGACAAAAAAAATTTATCTAGTCCAACCTCCTTTCCATGGCCCAGTTATTTATATTGGTGTCCAGGTCCATATTGCTATAAATAAACATTACAATTACTTTGTTAACATAAATTGATTAGTATTAGTTAATGGAATGTTTTAACCAAACGTACGTCACATCTCTTCTAAAGCGTGGGACCTCAGTCAGAACGCTCCAAATATATGCTCTAGCTATCGGGCAGCGGCTCACTCATCAACGGCGCATTCTAGCGTGACACGTTTTATCAACATATGCAGAGAAATTTATGTCTCAGCACCAGAGAATTTTCCAAAAACAGTTGCCACTCTGAAAAAAGAGTGATAACTGGATAATATGTTTTAAAAGGGCGGTAATTTAATAAATAATTTGTGAAACATTGATATAAAGATAAAAAAAAAAAAAAAAAACCAAGAATGTTAGAATAATAATTTGCAGCCACAATATTCTTATCTACCTATGGATGAGCCAAATGTTTAAGAATAATTTGGCTATAGTAGGAATCACTCGGACCTAGACATGAAGAGCAAAAATAGAAAAGAAGAGAAAACATTTTGATGTCTAAGATAAATTTATTTGTCTATCTATCTATTTTTATTATATAAAAAATTGATATTAAGTTATGAGATAATCTTATACCATATAATTATTCTCTATTGTGTCATGTTAACTATTTTAAACATGTAGCAATCACTAAGAAAGTTCCCTTGCTATTAGACCATATCACTTATTTAAATAGGTGGTGTTCCTGCGTGAATAAAGATCTCCGAGGTATAGCTCATTCCGCTGTTACTTCGAACTTGCTTTCCTTAGAGTGAGAGGGAGGAACGTCGTCTTCTTACTAGGGCGGCAGCGTTGGACACCTAAAAGGGACTTCAACACTCAAGTAAGTAAGAGAGTGAGAGTACTCAGAGTAAAAATGGGATGGATTGCATACCTATGACTTAGTTGGTCACCATTATATATTGAATTTCTCTATGGCAGTTATTCGTATCTTTATTACTGGTTTGACGGAGTCTTTTGATGATGCTCCGATTTTTAGGATTTCAGAGGTTTTAGTTGGAGATATTTTCGGCGAGGTTATCTCCTTTAGTGGAATCCAGTTCCGAAGTTGTTGTGGTGGGCCAGTGTTTAGGTAACGGATCATAGCCCCCAAGCTTGACCTGTTTTGCAAAACCGAGCTATAACAGGTCGAGCTTTTGTATAGCTCAGAATCGGATATTGTGGAAGCCCCCAAGGTCGACTTATTCATTGCGAAATTTTAAAAAAGTAGGGGAAGCTTGGGTTTTGACGGCAACTTACATGTAAGTGTTTTGAATAGAGAAAAGATATTGGAAAAGACAGGTGCATTTAATGCACATTGTGTATGAAAACAGTGATGAATATTGACCATTGATTTGTGATGTATCTTTTTTCATCGACGGCTAGGGATTGTTGTGGTTTTTAACTTGCTTTCTGAAGGTATGGGTAGTGGGCTAGTGGGTCATTTTGTTGGACTCTTGATTATCCGTTTTGGGTCTTGCATTTTCTGTGTATTTGGTGAAGATGAGCAGGAAAGGTTAGTGACTCTCGCTTAGTTTCTTTTCATCTTACTGCTTTTATTGCATTTTTGGAATGGAGAAAGGGAAAAAGGTTGTGATAGAAAAGAATGTTAGGGGTCGGGGTAAAAAGAAAGTTGCTGATGAAAAGGATAAAATTGTGGAGGAAGTGTGGGTCTGGGATCCTAATGATCCCTTTGCATGGGTAGCTGATTCGGTGAGAAAATGGTCTTTTGTGTTTGATGATGAGTAGAGTGTGTCTTAGTTAGGTTTAACGTCTTCGTGGGTTAGGGAGGGTAATGGTATTAGTCTTAGGATTTTGGCGTGTAGTGCTACTGATCGCGTATATCATCGTGGTGAAGATTTTGAATATTTCTTCGTGTATAGTTGAGTTTTTGTAGACCTTGGTGTTAGATTTTCCTTTTCTAAGTTTGAACAT
This sequence comes from Arachis hypogaea, assembly GCF_003086295.3. Taxonomy (NCBI): domain Eukaryota; kingdom Viridiplantae; phylum Streptophyta; class Magnoliopsida; order Fabales; family Fabaceae; genus Arachis; species Arachis hypogaea. Next base: position 940,441 of record NC_092049.1, on the reverse strand, counting down.
GGAGTATTGATGCAGCTTAAATGTGCGCCCTCTCAATTGCACCCAAATTTATGGGCCTTTGTTAGGACGTTTGAGGTGTTAATGGAATATCTTGAGACCGAACCATCACTGAAGGTGTTCTTTGCTCTATTTCAGTGTAAAAAGGGGGGATGGTTAAACTTGGTGAGTGCTCTTGGTTGGGCTATCTTTAGTTTGTATAAGTCATCTTATAAAGAATTTAAATCGATGTTTCTGAAAGTTAGTGCTATTGAGGATGAATTTCCCTGGTACGTTGATGAATGCTTGCTGGAAAAGTTTCCATTATTTCGGTGTCCGAGACCTAGGCAAGTATTAGGGATGGAGGAGATGGAATACCGAAATGAAATGATGGTGGAATTTTTTGTTAATAACATTTCCTCTTCTGACTTGTTATTTGTTATGGAACTTCCTGAATGGGATTCTAAAAAAGATGCTGTGTTAGAGTACATAGGTAAACTTTTTGATTGTATTTGGTTGTTTTGTTTTGTAAATTTTGACTTTTTTTATTATCCTTTTGTGTATTTGCAGTTGAAAAGGCTCCGAAAGTGACTTATAGCAGCTTGAGGGCATACTTTCGGACGAAGAATGTGGATAAAGAAGGATCTAGTAGTCATGTGAAGGCTGAGAAAGGAGCTGAAGTTAATCAACCCTCCCCTACTAAGAAAGTAAGCTATAAGCAAAAAAGGGGAGATGGTAAGAAAGAAAAGGTGGTGAATTTGGCCAACGATAAACTTGGCGGGAAGGAGGTCGACTTGGATCAGGTAAAGAAGTTTAGTGAAAATCAAAAGGCGCTGCACGATTATAAGGGGGATAAGGACCTCACTTCACTATGGAGCGAGCACTTCCCGCTGTCGATGCTTGCTGATGAATATTGTCAAAGTCCCGCCGATATCAAACTTGTTCAAGATGTTGGTGATATTGGCGTTTGTCAATATCTTCAGGTATGATATTTTGGTTTGTATTTCCTTAGCTTTGTTAGTTTGTGCTGGTTTGATTGAGTTGTTGTTGTTTCAAGTGATGAGAGCTCGGCTAATGTCTATCGGTCAAACTCAAGAGTTGAAACATGCTAGGAACTTGTTTGACAAAGCTGCTGTGGATCAGATGATGCAGGATAACTTGGATAAAGGGAACAAACTCCGCACTGCTTTGTATTTGGTGGACTCCTTACAAGAGAAGCTAACTGCTGCCGAGAATGCCAGAAAGAGGTTTGAGGAAGAAAAAACTACTTTGGAGGCTAGGTTGGTATTGCTTGTCGCCGAGAAGAAACAACTCGAGACTGATAAAGAAGACCACAGCCTCGAGATGTTCGCTACTGGATTTGATAGGGCTGTTGAGCAAGCAAAACTTCTAGCGCCTGCTGCTGATTTATGTGCAATGGATTTGTGTAAAGTTGTTGTTGGTAGGGATGGTAAAACTCCCCGAGACGTGGGGATCCCTGCGGGGACGGCCCCGAATGCGGATCCGACTGTGGAAAATTTTCTCCGTGGGGATGGGGATGGGGGACAAAATTTCTCCGAGGGAGGTGCGGGGACCCGAGCGGGAATCCCCGCCCCGTCCCCGCTAATCCCCAAAATTCATAAATTTACTGAATTATCCTTAATAGTTTATTTCTCATATATGTTTTTAGTCATTTCACACACACACACACACACACACACACACACACACACACACACACACACACACACACACACACACACACACACACACATATATATATAGAGAGAAACCTAAACTCCTAATCCTCATTTGCATAACCCTTCTTCAATTCAGAGATCCCTAACATTGTCCATACTCCATCCAACCTCTCTGCAGCCACTCTGTCGCCACTCTCCCTTCTCACTGCATCGTCACACCTCATGGTGCCATCACCTTCATCGCGCATGCTCTCTATTTGCAGCGTCCCTTTCCGTAACTCCGTCGTCGTGTCCATTTTTCTCTTTGTTGCCGCGTCTTCCACCTCGTCTACTACTCTGTCCTCTGGTCGCTATTGCGTCCCCTCACTACGTCATTTCGAAAGAAGTCACTATCTTGTCATTTAGACATTTTGTATAAAATCTTGCTGTTTTATATAGGATAGATACTTGCAGTTCTATTCATATAAAAATTAATAATTAGTTAGAACTATTAGATATATGGGGAATGGGGTCCCCGTGAGGAATGAGGCCCTGTGAAAAATGGAGATGGGGAGCAATATTCCCCCACGGCAGGGAACGGGGACGAGGATGGGGAGCAAATCTGGGGCGGGGATGGGGAGCAGGGAGGCATCCCCCGTCCTCGCCCTGCTCCGTTGACATCCCTAGTTGTTGGCGAGGAATCGGTAGAGGATGAGGAAGATGATGTGGAAGGGGAGGGTGAAAACCCAGATGCCCCGTGAATTTCTGTAATAGACTATGTTTATGTGCCGTTTGTGAATTTGAGACAGTTGGCTTTTGGCCAAAAACTGCTTTATTTTGAAATTATTGGCTTTTAGTTTGAAACATTTGGTATTGTTAGGATTCAATCGCATGCTTATAGTATATGTTCATGTGATTTTCTTATGTGAAAACCTTTTTGGATGCTCATCTTATGAGTTAGTAGTATTTGTTGATTGTACTTGGCCAAGTAGGATAGAGAACAAACGAATAAACTGAGTTATATTTGTTGTATTATAAAATTTAGATAATTGTGAAGATGCGGGGTGGTGTGCCTCATTAAAACCTCTCCAGCAAAACCCACCTTAGGGATAAAATCTGGTAGTAGAAAAAAGAACCGTGTCTGACTTATAGACTAGCCGTAATACATCTTTTTGGAAGAGATATTCCAATTGTTTGGTAGCATTATGCCATCTAGAATTTGAATTTTGTATGCTCCTTTGCCGATGACTTTGTGAATCCAGAATGGTCCTTCCCAGTTGGCACTTAGTTTGCCATGTCCTGGCAGTTTTCGTATAATTTCTATTTTCTTGAGGACGAGGTCGCCCTCGATGAATGTCCTCGGTTTGAGTTTCTTGTTATATTCCTGAGCTATAGCTCATTTTGTGGTGAGTTTTTGTAGCACTGACATGTTTCGGTATTCCTCAACGAGGTCAAGCTCGGTTCTTCTGTTTTAGATGTTATCGCCTTTATTGAGGTTCTCGGTCCTAGGAGATTGTAGAGAGATTTCAACAGGTAGCATGGCATCGCATCCGTTTACCAGTCTGAACGGAGTTTCTTTTGTCGATGATTACTCTATTGTGTTATAACTCCATAGTACTTCTGGGATAAGCTCGGCCCACTCTCCTTTGAAATCTTCGAGTTGCTTCCTGAGTCCTTGCCCACTCTCCTTTGAAATCTTCGAGTTTCTTCCTGAGTCCCTGTAAGATGATCTTATTGGCAGCCTCAGCTAAACCATTAGTTTGTGGGTGTTATATAGATGAGAACTGTTTGGTTATTTTGAAATTATTTAGGAAAGATATGAATTTTTGGTCTATGAATTGTTTGCCATTATCAGTTATAATGGAATGAGGAATACCAAATCTGCAGAGTATGTGTCTTCATACAAAGGATATCAATTTTTTAGAAGTTATTTTCACTAATGGTATTACCTCTATCCATTTTGTAAAATAACCAATAGCGACAATTAAAAATTTAACCTGCCCTGGTGCTGGTGGGAAGGGTCCGAGGATGTCCAACCCCCATCTGTTAAAGGGCCAACTTACCTCTGACAAATGTAGCTATTTAGCTGGGTTGTGAATGACTGGTGCATGCCGTTGACAATGGTCACAGTGTTGAACCTTATACATACAGTCTTGTTGCAATGTTGGTTAGTAGTAGCCTGCTTTAAGTATCTTGGAGGCCAAGCTTCGTCCTCCTAGATGGGTGTCACAGACACCTTCGTGTACCTCATCCATGGCTAAGTTGGCTTCCGTTGTATCTAGGCATTTTAGAAGAGGTCTTGTGAAACCTCGCTTGTATAGTTCGGAGCCGAGTAGTGTGTAGAAACTTGCTCTTCTTTTGAACTTTTTCTTATTTTGGATGTTGTCGGGTACTTGACCTTTTTGTAGATAATGTATGAAAGGTTTTCACCAGTATTCTTCCTGTGAAATACTCGAAATTGCTGTTAGCATAACACTGGGTTCATCAAGTGCTAGTTGAGATAAGATGGGTGTTTTAGTTTGACTCCTAGTTGTTGCTAATTTTGAAAGAATGTCGGCTCTGTCATTTTGCTCCTGAGGTATCTGGGAAATATCAAATTTTTGGAAACCACTAATAAGATTATTAACAATAGCATTATATTTTTCTAACAGAGGATCTTTTACCTGGAAGTTACCTGTTACCTGTTGCACCACAAGTAGGGAATCGCATTTGACACTTAGTTGTGTTATGCCCATTGTGTGGGCCAACCTCAGTCCTGCTATTAGTGCTTCGTACTCTGCCTGGTTATTACTTGCATAGAAAGTAAATTGTAGGGATTGCTCTAAAGCTATCCCTTGTTCATCTTCAAGCAGAATTCCTGCTCCAGAACCCTTATTGTTCGAAGCCCCATCGACGTATAGTGTCCCATTGTTTATGGTTGGACTGGATTTGTCTATCGTCAGCTCTGCAATGAAATCGGTCAGCGCCTGAGATTTTATGGCTCCTCGTGATTGATACTGAATGTCATACTCGGATAGCTCGATTGACCATTTGATCAGTCTTCCAACAAGTTTGGGTTTTGCCAAAACTTAACGGAGGGGCTGTTCTGTTCTGACTATGATGGTATGACTCTGGAAATAGTATCGTAAATGTCTGGCCGTAGTTATTAAGGCCAGGGCGAGTTTTTCTAGCCTCGAATATCTGACCTCAGCTTGTTAGAGGGATTTGCTGACAAAGTATAATGGATGTTGTTGCTTTCCTATTTCTGTTACCAAGACAGAAATGATAGCATGATTAGTAACAGATAAATAGAGGTATAGTGATTTACCCAATTCCGGTGTGTGAAGTATAGGTGGTTCTAATAGTATGGTCTTAAGCTCGGTGAAGGCTTTCTCGCATTCCTTGGACCATTCAATTTTTTCCTGTTTTTGTAGCGCCTTGAAGAAGTGATGTGATCGGTGAGCTATACGAGGTAAAAATCGTGCTGCTAGCCGACCAGTAAGTTGTTGAACCTCTTTGACCGTCTTTGGGCTTCTCATGTTTAGTATCGCTTGGCATTTATCAGGGTTGGCTTCAATACCTCCGCAGATGAGCATGAAGCCGAGGAATTTCCCTCCTTGCACTCCGAAAGCTCATTTCTCGGGATTGAGTTTCATGTTGTACATTCGAAATTGTTGAAATATCTCCTTTAAGTCTTTAATGTGATTTGCCGCATGCAGTGTTTTTGCCACCATGTCATCAACATAGACTTCTATGTTTCGGCCAATTTGGTTTGAAAAGATTTTGTCCATGAGTCTTTGATATGTTGCACCTGCATTTTTGAGTCCGAACGGCATAACCTTATAGCAAAAATTTCCATTGTCAGTAATAAAAGCAGTCTTACCCTGGTCAGTCGGATACATTAGTATTTGGTTATAAGCAGAATAAGCATCCATGAAGCTTAAACATTGAAAACTAGAAGAACTGTCAACTAGTTTATCAATGCATGGAAGGGGGTATGCGTCCTTTGGACAGGCCTTATTGAGGTCTGTATAGTCTACACACATCCTCCACTTACCGTTGTTCTTTTTTACCATTGCCATATTGGCTAACCAGGTACTATATCTGAGCTCTTTTATGAATCCAGCATTGAGGAGCTTTTGGGTTTCTTCCAAAGAAGCTGTCCTTTTGTCTGTGCTGAGGTGTCTCTTTTTCTGAGCTATAGGTCGTACTGACGGATTGATTGCCAATCTGTGGCAGATGACGATAGGGTCTATCACTGGCATGTCTGCGGGAGTCCATGCAAATAGATCGATGTTTTGTGTTAATAGCCCAGCCAGTTGTTCCCACTCTTCATTCTTCAGCGTATTGCCAAAGTATGTTAGTTGAACCTTTTGAGGTCGTCTGTTGGCATTGGTCGCTCTTGGTGGTTGGTTCGAGGATCTAAGTTGGCTAACGAAGGTAATTGTTTCGAGTTGTATACTGCTTGGATGTACTATTGCTCAAGTTGTCTTGAATATTCGTTTTTCAGGCTGGCGTTATAGCATTGCCTGACCTCTCTCTGATCTCCATGAATTGTTACGACTTTGTTATCCTACGAAAGAAACTTAACACACAAATCCACAGTAGAAATGATAGCATTGAATGCATTCAAAGAAGGTCTACCTAGAATTATATTGTAAGGACTTTTGCAATCAACAACTAAATATTGTATATCCATCGTTTTATAGTTAGGATAGTTTCCCAGTGTGGTTTGTAACCAAATATAACATCGGATTGGAACTCGCTCACCTGAGAAACCTATCAGTTTCCCGGATGAAGGTTGGAGGGCTTTGTCGCTTAACTTCATTTTCTGGAATGTTGAATAGAATAGGACGTCTGCGCTACTCCCAAGATCCATCAAAGACTTTCTTTACCAATGGCTCTCCAACTTGTGTAGAGATAACCACTGGGTCGTCGAGGTTGCGGTCACTCGCTTGATAGTCTTTGGGGAGGAATGAGATCTCTGGTTTGTCTGTGTTGATAGGCTGGGACGAACTTGATCCCGTCACTGACATCATAGTTCGGTAAGATCTCTTCCTAGCTGAGTTAGTACATCCTCCTCCTGCAAAACCACCAGACATGCAATTTATTATTCGGCAAGTTGGATTAATATCTTCATTTACCTTTTTTCCTTTATCTCGGGAATTGTCAATTGTTTTGGAGTGCTGGCCGAGGTATTCCGTGTTCCGTGTTCTTCCTCGGGTGTCGATGTATTTGTCTAATAGGCCTTGTCGGGCCAACTTTTTTAGGAGATCCTTTGCTATAATGCAATCATCTGTTGTGTGTCCGTATTTCTGATGGAAGGTGCAGTACTTGGATTTGTCTACATATCGCTGGTCTTGGTAAGTGCCTACCTTGCTTGGAGGTTTGACGAGTTTTGAATGTAGAATGTCCCTAATGATGTCCTCTTTCTTGGCATTGAGAGGAGTGTAGCTGTCAAACTTAGGTGTAAGCTTGAATGATCTTTGGTCTGTTCTGTTGGTTTGATGCTTATTTCATTTCTCATCTTCTCTGTTCGAGGTAGGCTTTTCTGCTTTTCGCAGCACTCGGAGTTCTTCAATCTCGATTTAGGTTGTTGCTTTTTCTCAGATTTCGGCTAGAATTTTTGGTTTTGTTATAACTATGGTCTCCTGAAACTTCTCAGGACGGAGGCCACTTTTTAAGGCATGAAGGTGGACTTATGGGTTTAGGTTGGGTTTGTCCGTGGTTGCTTCAGCAAATCTGGTCATGTAGTCCTTCAGGCTTTCGTGCGTCCCTTGTTTTATAGTGCTCAGGTAGTCAGAGTTGTGCACATATATTTTGGAGGCAGCAAAATGGTTGATGAACTGGTCGGCCAATTCATCGAAGCTGGAAATGGAGCCTTCAGGGAGGTTGGAGAACCAAATCAAGGCGGCTCCATCTAGGAAGGTAGGAAAGGTGCGGCACAAAATTGGGTCGGATTCCTTGTTCATGAACATCATCGTATAAAACTTGGTAACATGATATTTGGATCTCCTATTCCCACATAGGGTTTTAGGGCGTCATTGGTAGGGTAAAATTTTTGGGCATTTGAAAGCTCATAATCTCCTTCGAAAAGGGGTTAGTTCTTTTGGTGATTGTTTTCGGGGGAGTGGGTATGGTGTGCTTAGCCTCCAACGTGTGCTTATCATGGTCGTCCTTGTTTTCAGCATCCTTATGCTCTCCTCCCTTGCTCTGACTGTGTTGCTTCTGGCGTAAGAGCTCGGCCATTCTTAGGTTCTCTGCTTTGAGGGATTCATTAATGGCCAATAGCTCGGCCGAGTTAGGGTTTGAGGGAGCGTGGCTATGTTCGTCTGCCATATGTTATGACCTGCAAAAAAAGGAGAAAGCACATAAAGTATTTTTCAAAGGTTGTGGGGTTAGAAAATCGACGGCCTCACGGTGGGCGCCAAATGTTCCTGTGTGAATAAATATCTCCGAGGTATAGCTCGCTCCACTGTTACTTCGAACTTGCTTTCCTTAGAGTGAGAGGGAGGAACGTCGTCTTCTTGCTAGGGAGGCGGCGTTGGGCACCTGAAAAGGGACTCCAACGCTCAAGTAAGTAAGAGTGTGAGAGTATTCAGAGTAAAATTAGAATGAATTGCGTACCTGTGACTTAGTTGGTCACCATTATATATTGAATTTCTCTATGGCAGTTATTCGTATCTTTGTTACTGGTTTGACGGAGTCTTTTGATAATGCTCCGATTTTTAGGATTTCATTTAGTTGGAAAGATTTTCGAGAAGGTTATCTCCTGGAATCCGGTTCTGAGGTTGTTGTGGTGGGCCAGTGTTTAAGTAACGGATCAGGTGGCATTATAAATTTTCTTTTTTTTACAAAAAGGTATTCCATATTTCCATCAATTAATTTATTTAATTATTTGAATTTACTACAAATCATTAAATATTTTAATTATAAAGTAACGGTTAAATGTAATTAATATTTATAATAATAATAATTTTTAATTATAAATATTCAAATTGCCTATTGTTATGATATACTTACATATATAATCAACGACACTCTTATTACTATTAGACTACTACTTCATCATCTCATAATTTCTTACACGAATTGTCAAAAATCTCTTAAGCCACTTTGTACTTTAATTTGGCACAAGATCAAAATTATAATATAGAACATCATTCAACAAACAAGTCAATATTTGTATTTGCTTTAAAAATTTGTTTAATCCTATATGTACAAAATAATCAAATACAATAATACGAAAAAAATAACGAAAAATTGCATATAATGAACTTTTTTTTATTATGTGATTGTGCAAAAAAATACAATTTATTTACAAATCCAATCCAATCATTTACTAAAGCAAATACTTATATATATATATATATATATATATATATATGCATAAAATTTATTATGATACAATTCTTTAATTTAAGAGTTAATTATAAAATAAAAATGTATCTATTATTTTTAATTATTTAAAAAATTATAAATTGACCAGTTCGAACTCATTTTCATAACCATGACTATTTGATGATGACAAAAACAATAAGATGGATCTTCACCTACTCATGCTTTGAAGAAAATAAAGAATATTCCCTCTCAATGTAATTCGTAACATTGAAAAGTAAAAAAAAAAAAAAACGAAAATTGTTTCTTTGACTTATTCTTTTTTTTTTTAACCAAATATACGAAGACTCGAACCGGCAACCTCTTAAAAAAATATGGAAAGTTTATGCCATTTGAGCTATTATTCATTGGCTCTTTGACTTATTCTTCACTCGTTATACTATACACTTGCTTATTTTTTTATTAAGAGAAAAAAGAAAACATAGAGGGGGGAATCGTTTGCACTCTAGATTTGTATATACATAGACAAAAAGTTACTAAAACAATAATTATGACATTCTACGAGTACAAAAATGTAATCATACAATATTAGATTGGATTTTATATTTCTTGAAGGATGCACAACAACGAATCAAGCAAGAGTTTACCAAAAATAAAAAATAAAAACACCTCTAACTGTCATAAAATTATATTTTTAAAAATTTAAGTTGTTACGTTAAGTGTAAACATATGCTATATCTAAGAGTAACAATTCAAAAAAAAAAATACTAGCTAATTATCAAAATTTATTATTTTATTATTAATTAATTATAATGTTTAAATTTATGAAATTATTAAAATTTATTATTAGATTACTAAATTAAAATAATTAAACTAAAAAATTTAAATTAATAACAAAATAATAACAAAAAAATAATAAATTTTAATAATTTCATAACATTTTTTATTCAAAAATATTTACCTGACATCTTTTAGTTTATAGTCAATATATAAATATCAAAACATTGCATGCACATGTAGCAAACAAAACCACAAATCCTCTAAGGAGTAGTTTGTTGTTGGCCATTTCTCCCTCAGATAAATTCTTATTACTTACTCAACCAATTTGAATTCAAACATGGTGACACCAGAAAAAAAGAACTTCTCAACAGTCTTAAATGTCAGGACCATACAGTCATCACTGTTAGGAACCGAAACCATAATTTTATGTCACAGATTTGGAACAGACTAATCGATTTGGGACAAAATTATTCCTCTTTTGTTAGCTGAAAATTACAGTATAGTTTTGTTTGATTGGCCCTTTTCTGGAGCTATTGAAGATAAGAGCCTCTATGAACACTCCAAATACACATCCTTCTTTGAATCTTTGAGCAAATTTTGTTAAGTCACAATTCAGCCTTTTAATCATACCATTTAATCTTTCATTTTCAGCAATTAACTCTTGACAAGAATTCATAATGTGCTTTCCTTTTATTTTTTCAAGTTCAGATTTTAGGAATCTGTTTTCTTCAATAATGTCCAAAACACATTCAGTTTCCCTCACTTTTTCTTTTAAAAAATCATTTTCAGCTTTTAACACATCTTTTTCAGATCTGTATTTATTGTACTTATCTAGCAGTTTTGAGGTGTTTAGAGTAAGATCATCAATTATAGCATGTAAATCATCTATAGACAAGTCATAGAATTTTACCTCATCAAGATGATTATTTCCAGCCATGAAGCAGGTTTTATCTTCACCTTCAGAATCTTCTTCCTCATTGGAGTCATTCTCTAGATCCTCCCAAGCTGCCATGAGCACTCTCTTCTTTTCTTTCTTCCCTTTGTCCTCCTTTTTGAGCTTCATACATTTTAGCTTGAAATGTCTATCCTCCTTACAATGATGACACGTCACTTTGCTCAAGTTCATCTTATGTTCCTTTGAACTTGAACCCTTGTACTTGCCCTTGTTTTTCATCATCCTTCTAAATCTCCTAACAAAAAACATAAGCTCATCATTTAAAATACCATCACTAGACTCACTCTCTTTTGATTCTATTTTTGACTTGAGGGCTATTTCCTTTTTCTTTGAGTCTGGGTTTGCGTGTGTGGTTTCATAGGCAATGAGTTTTCCTCTCAGCTCATCATAGGTTATAGGGCTTAGGTTGTTACTCTCGGCTAGGAAAGTGGCAGTGGTTTCCCATTCTTTTGTGAGGCTTCTAAGGAGTTTTCTCACTAGGGTTTGTTCTGAGTAGTTTGTACCCATAGCATCAAGGTTGTTGATTATGATTGAGAATCTCTCAAACACTTCATCAATACTTTCTCCATCCTTCATGTTAAACATCTCGTACTCTTTTCGCAGCATATCAATCATTGTTTCTTTGACCTGTTTAGTGCTTTCGTGTGTAACCTGGAGTTTTTCCCATATTTTTTTGCCTGTCTTGCATCTAGACACCTTTCGGTACTCTTCAAAGCTGATAGCACAGTGAAAGAGGTTGATGGCTTTAGCATTCAGCTCCATTTTCTTCTTGTCGTCCTCATTCCATTCAGCTTCTTCTTTTGAAGTCACCACTCCATCCGCACTTGTTTTTGTTGAAATCTTGGAACCGCTTACAACAATCTTCCATATGTTGTAGTCAATGGATTAGATGAAGATCCTCATCCTCTCTTTCCAGTAGGCATAGTTCTTCCTGTTGAAGAATGGAGGCCTATTGTTTGACTAGCCTTCAGTTAAAGTGTAGGCAACCGTGGTTGTGCCCAAGTTATTCGCCATTAGACCTTTGCTCCAAGCGGTGAAGCTTGTTTCTTGAGACCAAGGCTCATGATACCAATTGAAGGTTGTAGAAGGCTTAGAGAAGGGGGGTTGAATCTATGACCTTCTTTTTAGTAACTAAATTAGCCCTTTAAAACAAACTTTCAATTCTGATTCTGTTTGAACTCAGCAGCAAAAATTTATGAGACAATTTCGTTTTGTCTCATGAATATCAGAAAATAGAACAGAGCAGAGAAGAGAGAAGCTGACACCATCATATATCATGGTTCGGTTGCCCTTGTGCAATGCAACCTACGTCTAGTCTCCTTGTGGTGGAATTTCCACTATATTTAAAGTATTACATAAACCAATTCCACAGGATTGACCCAATCCTTTCACACTCAAGTTCTAATCTAACTTGACTTGGTTATGCTAATACCTAACTCTTCCTCTTAGTGCTAACCCAACTAAGAAAGGGGTACCTCACAAGTACAAGATACAAGACACTGACTCAACCTAAAGAAATCTGAAATAACTCTAGACTTTTCACTCATGTGTATCTCTCTGCCTTTTCTCTCTTAGGCTCTTTCAATGACTCTCTCATTTCAGCCTTTTACCTCAAGAAATTACAGAAAGATAAACATTGAAAAGAAAATTACAATCAGTAAAACATGAAGGAGATTGACTCTTCAACAGCCTCTATGCTATGTGATAAACCAGATTTGCTAGCCTCTGATTCAGTTCTTCGTTCTGGCAGAATGCTCCTTTGACTAGGAAGTACTGTCCAAGTAGATGAACTTCTTCAGAGAGCTCTTCTCAGAACATACACCTCAAGAACACTGGTTATCTCTTTTTGTCCTTCAGAATGATGAGAAATCTTCTTTTGTATCTCCTTGCATGTTGCTGGGTTGTTCTCTCCTAGGTCAACCCTTGAGCTGTGTGCCTCACCAACTCACTTTTTTCACTGTCTTCCATTTTTCCTCACATTAGGAACTTTCGTTCTGACCTCCTTTGTTGACCGAAAGCCGCAAGACATCATAAATAAATGTTTCCAATGGTAGAACCCTATCTCAACCATTGAAAGCCAACTTGGCCCCCAAGACACACTTGCGACCGTAGATGCACAACAGTGAAGAGTAGAGATCATCTTTCCCATGTAACCCAGAATGGATAGGCAGAACGTTGAAGATGAAGAGAAGAAGATATGATGCATGTATAAGGAAATGAAATCACCTTTTAGCTTCTGACTTCTTGATGCAGTTTGATGTGGGTGATTAGACTTCAACATTTTGCTTAACCTTCTCTTTCTTGCTTCTTTGATGAACAACTTAAGGACTAAGCTTTCTCTTTCTCTTTCTGAGTTATGACTGAGACAGGAAAAAGTGAACGTTGCTATGAAAGAAGCAACTTGGAGGGATTTACTTGCTAACGGGCTTGGATCGGATATCCATCAAGCAACCCGTTTGATTTCTTTGGCTTAGCTGGTTTCATTGCCTTGAATCCTTTTAGGTTGTTCAATGATTTATAGTCCACCAGCCTTGTTTCTTATTTTCCATCCAGTTGGACTGCTGTTGTATTGATTTTTGGCCTGCATCACTAAACCAAAATAATCAAAGACTAATTGGGTAATTAGCCCAATAATCTAATATTTGTCATCATCAATTATGTTAGTTAATTTCTTAACTCAACACAACCAATCGATTAAATTGTGAGATCTCATATTGCTTTGAAGCCTTCAATCGATTGGGTAACATGAACAAGCGGTTGAATTAGAAAAAACTCACATTCTAAGCATCGTTCAATGGATTGTGTCGATTGATATTTGAGAAAACCATGCTATCGTCTAACATTCAATCGATTGTTTTGGGAAACCTGAATTCCAATCGATTGAACTATGGGAAACCTGAAATTTAATCAATTGTTTTGTGAATTCAATCGATTAATTTTCTAAGAAACACGATTTCACAACCCTATATGGATGTAATCGTTCAAAGATAAAATTTTAATAGAAGATCAATAGAAGATCAAATTCGTTATTGTTTTTGTTTTTTATTATTAATAAATATGATAGGTGAATGATAAAATAATAATTTATAAAATAAAAAATAGATGTTATAATTAAATAATATATAAAAGATTAATTTATAATTAAAATTAGATAAAAACTATTTAACGTACGAGTTATGCTAAGTAATCAATGACTTTCTTAAACAACATGAACAACCACCAATTAAATAAAAACACACTATACCTCCAAATTATCCACCTAAATTTTAATATTAGAATAACTATCCGCTCACATAGTAAAATGAACATCCAATATATTTATTGTTCACATTATTTAATATTTTTATTGTTTACTTATATTTTTCCTTCACGTTATTAAAAAACTTAAAAAATATATTTTGTAATGAGACCATTAAATAGTCCAAACCGTTCTAGAACCATCAAATCCGGAGACACCCAAACCTAGGTTGCTACTTTCTTCCTTCAATTTCTGCGTTTTATCGAAACGTAGGCACAATGAGAATCACAAGGTACGCCGCCAATCTCCATTCCGCATTCCTTCTTCGTTTGTTTCCCTCTGTTCCTTTGAGGCTTTATGCTCATTCTCCTTTCCCAATTGCTCTTAACAATAATAATACTAACAATAATAACAATGTTGATTATGCTGTTGCCTCTTTCATTACCCTTCTCAATAATCGTGATGCACCCTCCCAAGTTGAATTCGATCAGATTTTAGGGTCTCTTGTTAAGATCAATCAATACCACACTGCTGTTTCGCTCTTTGCACAAATGGATTTTAGGGGAATCAGTCCTTCTTTGATCAATTGTTTCTGCCACTTGGGTCTGATGGATTCTGCTTTCTCTGCATTAGCCAAGAATATCAAGTTGGGTCATCAATTAGACGTCTTTACTTACAATGCTTTAATTGATGGATACTTTCTAATCAATAGAGTGAATGAGGCAGCAAAGATGTTTGACAGCACGATCAAAGCAGGTTTGGCACCCGATGTTCACAGTTATAGCATTATGATTAATGGTTATTGCAAGAACAAAATGGTGGACCAAGCAATCACTTTCTTTAAAGAAAGCGAAAGTTTTGTTCCTAATATTGGAATTTATACCCTTATTGATAGATTATGCAAATCAGGGAGAATATCATGTGTACAGAATATTCTTGATGAAATGCATGAAAGTGAACAGCCCCCTAAGTTAGTCGGTTATTGCATATTGTTAGATGCTTTATGCAAAATCCAACATCTTGATGAGGCAATTGCACTATTTCACAACATTATTCACAAAGGGTTTCGTCCAAATGCGTACATGTGCAGTATTCTTTTGAATGGATTGTGCAAATGTGGAAGAGTAAGGACTGCAAGAGAGCTTTTTGAGCATCTTTTGGCCAACAACTATTGTCTAGATGTTGTGAACTTTAATATTATGATGAGTGGATTTGTTAACGAGGGGCTGATTGATGAAGCAATAGACTTATTTTTAAAGATGAAAGGACATGGTTGCCTTCCAAATACTGAAACTTATTCTCTATTTTATGAAGCATTTCGTCAATTTTCTGCTAGAAATAAGCATATGCTTGCAGTAACCAAATCAAAAGAAAAAAAGATCTTTGAAAAGATCGGAAAGGATCCAAGAATATGGTGAGATGAGTTGTTTCAAAGTTAATTGAAATAGAATACATTATACATCCATTCACTTACTAAAATTTTTTTGTTCTCTTTTCTATTTAGGATTCCAGACTTAACTGTGTGGTGAGATTCTTTCTTGAAAGACGGCTACATGCTCCTGGAACCAAAATATCTCCATTGTTGCGTAAAATCCTCAATTTTCCATATCCTTAGGTTCATAAGGATAAGGATGGTTTGTTAATTTGATATTGACTACTATGGTATTCACTGAAGAGCTGAGTGACACATGAATGCTTGCTTGGAAGCTATCTATTTCTTGAGTTTCATTGTTTCAATGATGTTATTTCCCTTCTATTGAGGATTAAAACAAAATCATAAATCTTTTGTTGTGTAATAGATGACGCTTTCTTTCTATTTGAAGAAGTGAAATTACCTGCCCTTTGTAATCATTCCTAATTTAGTACCGATCCATCTATGCTGGTATTTTTAGAGTGTGTTTGGCGTTATAGAGGATAAAAGTACGTTTAAATTCTTTGAACGCTGTTCTTTGGTGTTTGGTGAGTCTTTTTCGCTAGATACAAACTGTGATTTTGCATCTAAATGTTCACTTTGAAGCAAGAAATTGTAGCTTTTGCGTTCATAACGTGCTTTACGTGGTTGTCATTATTGGTTTTAGTAGTTTTTTCCATAAGAATTTTTAGATTTATTTTCAGTCTTTTCAAATATTTTAATTTTTTATTATTTTTTGTACTTCCTTTTATATTTTGATTTTTTTATTAAATTTTTATTATAATTTTATTATAATATAAATTATTGATCTTATTTAAAAGGACAAAGTAAATAAAAAATTGATTATACATAACAATAAAGTCATAAGTAATAAAATTTTACTGTCTAAAATAATACTAAATAAAAGAATACTGATAATATTAAAACAATTATAAAATATTTTTTTGTTTGACATTATAAAATTTATCATTGTAATTCTTATGCACGGTTTATTATTTTATTTTTTTATAATATGTATTATTGTTCCTATTAGAAATGATAAATTAAATAAAAAATAAACAATAAATAATAATAAAAACATAATTAGTAAAAAGTTAGAATCTAACACAACAATAAAAATAAAATTATTAAAAGTACTTAAAAAATTATTAAAATATGTTATTTTATATGTTATTTTTAATTTAATAAATAAATATTAATTTTTATTATAAAAAGAATACTTAAAAAGTTCACAATTTTTTTATGTTATTTTTAATTTAATAAATAAATATTCATCTTTATTATAATAGTAAAACATTATAACATATTAAAATAGAGTATTATAAAAAATATTATATAAAAAATATACTAAAAGAAGTATAAAAAAATATTAAATATATTTAAAAAAATAACATTATAATTTAATATTATAATTTTTTAGTAATTAACTAATTATCCATCTAAAAGTGATTTTAAGTAATATTATTCAAACAATATTTATTTTATCAAAATCAATTTTAGTATAAAATTGCCAAATATAAATCATATTGACATAGATTCACTTTTACCCAAAATCACTTCTACAAAATTACTGCCACTCAAACTCTAGTTTGACAAATATAAATCCAAACACACACTTAGTATTGGAGTCTACTCTCTAGGCAATGAAATTTGATGTTATTTTGTATAGTGTTTTTGGAGTGGCATTAAGAATTAAATACGCAACAGAATTAAACAAGACATGCTAGAGGAGATGACAATTCAGCTATTTGTTAACTATTTGGTTTATATATATATATATATATATATATATATATATATATATATGTTAGAGGCACTCTTTGTTTCTCCAATTGATTTTATTGAAACATTCACTATAAACATGGATGGATAAAAGTGGAATTTAACTTCAATGTCTCATTGATATAATATGATTTAAGGTTTTTGTGAGTTGAGAATCAGTTAATTGTGCAGAATTTTCTAGATTTATTATCTTCGAAAAAAATTTATAACATGATTATCAAAGCTCTTCAAAAGTATGATAATTTTTTATATGATTATTCAATTCATTATAGCAGAGTACCTGTGCATTCGAACGGTACATGTGTATTTCTTTAGTTTTAGAAGAGATAAAACCAATTTTAGAAAAACATTGGTTGAATCAAAGAAGTATAGCATAGGTGCAAAGCATCATAAATATCTGATGATGGATCTATAACTCCAAAGAAGTATGGCATTTAAATAAATCGAACAATCAAGTAGCATATTTGAGACAAAAGAATATTCATATATCACTTCTTATCAATATTTGAGATTATATATTTTCTTAAAATAGAACTTGATATAATGTTAAATAAATTTGTTGCAAGAGACTGATTTAACCGCATGGAATCAACTGCAAAGTAAAATAAAAAAAATATATGCAAAATCTATGATATCATACATAACTAATTTGGGAAAAGAAAAAGATATAAAATATAATACTGTCTAAACAAATGACATGTTATCACTTAGTGTGAGAAGTGTGAGTTTTTTATGTTAGAATTTTTATTCTAATTGTGGTCCAATTTGTTAATATAGAAATTAGTTTGGGTGGTATTGTAATTATTCATTATTATATTGACAGTTGGTCTGTTCTTTGATGGAAAGAACACGACTGTTCATCATAAACTTTATAAAATTTGGGTCCCCAATTCTGATCATTAGAACAAAAAAAATACACCTTGATTCCATCTGGTTCTCTGTGATTCAAGAATTGAAAGTTCCAAATTAAATCAAAGAATTTATTGGCAATGGCTGAAGGTACGTAAATTACTGGTTTTATGAAGAAATCTAACATTTTAAGCTAAAACTCTTGGCTTAACAACTATAGAAAAAAAAAAAAAATCAAGAATAGATAGAAGAAATTATCAGCCACAAGATAAGATGCTTGAAAAGAACATTAGATCATTTAACATATCCTCATTTTGTAAGCTAATAAAAAAAAAAAAAAACTCACCTTTTTCTCTGTTGTAATTTTACTGCCCTTTTTTTCCTTTAAAATACTCATCCTGTTCAATCTTGTAGTAGCATAATCATTAGACATGATTTAAAATGATAACGAAACAAAGAAACAAATGGATATTTCTTTGTTTACGTAACAACTCAATGATATAATATGCTCTTTTGGAGTTCCTGCCTTAGGGGGAAAAAGCGGAAAGAGGATAATACCACTGAAAAAAGAGGAAACCAACCATATGTTTACCTTTATATTAAAAAAATGATCAAGTCTATAAAAAAATTTCATCATGTTTATTTCAAAAAATAAACTGCATAGGGCTAAAAGACTATGAGGTAAAGTCAAAGTAGACCTATGAAAACAATCACCATAAATAATTAGTTAGGCACAAGTCAAATGATTTATCAATATTTTTTTAAAGAGTAAATATCCAAAATGGTCATGAATTTTAAATCGCTATTCAATTTAGTCTTCGATTTTTAAAAATGACCAATTAAATTTTTGAAATTCGAAAAAGTGCATTTCTGTTAGTTCCTTGCAAAAATGTCATGTAAACGTTGATGATGTGGAGCGTGAACTGCCATATAGGCATTCTAATTGTATGCTGACGTGTACCAATTTTGACTTTAATTCAAATTAATACTGAAATTACTTAATAATATCCAAATTAGTCCATTTTCAATTATAAAACTCTAATTCCTAAATTATTATCTTCTCTTCTTCGACTTCTCTATTGTTTTCTTCTCTTCTTCAACTTTTCTGCTATCTTCCAATTTATATTCATCCTAAACTATAACCTCAGTACACCTACCTAAAAACTATTTTGATTGCAAGTTTGATACTTAGAAAAAACTATCCTTTCATGTCACAATCTTTTGGTTTAGTTGCTGCGTAAATGGATGGAAGAAGTGTGGCATTGTGGAGAGAAATTGCGAAAATAGGATGAGTTGAAGTTGATGCAAATCTAATTTGTTGCTTCTCATACTTGTATCTTAGCTACTAGGAATGCTATTATTGAATAGACAAAAAAAGTAGTTAGTTTTGGTTGCTGACGAGCCAAATGTGATTAATTTGGTGAAGCGAGGACCACTATGTCAGCATATTTGGAAGAGGACATAATTGTATGATTAATATGGTTGGATTGATTTTAAGTTTAATACAGATTTAAATTATATGTATTTTTGTAGGTTTTTCTATTAAGCTAAAATATATTTTTCTACTTTTAAAAAAGTAATCATTGTCATCATCTTCAATGTCTTAATATCACTTTTCAAGTTTATCATTCTTCAATTGAATTCATGCAAAACTTATTGTAAAATAGATGTTGTACAAACGAGTTCTTCACCTCTATCAATCCAACAAAAAAATTACAATGGATTCCATATTGTAAAGTAAAAGATGCAGGTGAATCCAAATTCAAAGTGAAACATCTTAACATTTTTTTAGAGCCATAACCTTACCTCATAGTTTGGACAACTATAAAATAGTCAACTAGGATTTTTTGTCGTCGTTGAGTATTTCATTACTATTCGAAGTCCGCAGTTACAGAAAATGGCGTTTTTACCTCCCTTATTGCGCATTCCTTTGCTGTCACAAGGTCTCCTTGCAGAGTTATTCCTACTTGAGCTACTTTGGCTTCTCTCTCCACTACTTATCATCACTCATGCAGACGAGAAAACAAGATGAATTGGAAGATAGCGGAGAAGTCGAAGAAGAGAAGACAGCAGAAAAGTCGAAGAAGAGAAGACAATAATTTGGGGATTAGGGTTTTATAATTGAAAATTGACTAATTTGAGTATTATTAAGCAATTTCAAGTACCAATTTGAATCAAATTCAAGTTTGGTACATATTAGCATACAGTTGGAATGCCTACATAGCAGTTCACGTTCTACATCATTAGTGTTTAAACGACACTTCTGCGAAGGGCTAATGAAGATATATTTTTTCAAATTTCAGAAATTTAAAAAGAAGAAAAAATAGAAAAAAAAAGAAAACATTTTGATGTCTAAGACAAATGTATCTATTTATTTTTATTATATAAAAATTGATACTAAATTATGAGATGATCTTATATGATATAATTATTTTTTATTGTATTATATTCACTATTTTAAACATGTGGCAATCACTAAAAAAATTCATTTGCTATTAGACCATGTCATTGATTTAAATAGGTGGCATTATAATTTTTTTTTAACAAAAAAGTATTCCATCAATTAATTTATTTAATTATTTGAATTTACTACAAATCGTTAAATATTTTAATTACGTATTGTTATGATATACTTATATATATAATTAACAACACCCGTATTACTATTAGACCATTACTTTATCCATCTCATAATTTCTCATAGAAATTGCCAAAAATCTCTTCCGCCACTTTTAACTTTGACACAAGATCAAAATTACAATATAGAATATTATTCAAGGCGAAAGCTAGTGCACTCCAGGTAAAGTAGAGAGTGCAGCACTCTTTAAAAGTTAATCTACTATTAAAGGTTATCAGGTAAATTAAATTTATTTATTATTGTTATTATTTTTTTGTGATGGGCTGAGTAAACAAATTGATACCGACAAAAAAACTAATTCCCACGTTTAACACAGGACCTTTACACCACAAAGGTACTCAGAAAAACTTGATCTAATTCTTCCATTACTTTGTTATTGTCGATGCAATGTCTTCAAACATCTTCACTGTTTTGTTTGCTGACGGTGCTTCCATTATCGTTCTGGCTAGCCACAGAACCCACTCCCTTCCACCTCTGCCATGAAGCCGAAAAATCGCTGCCATAGAAGAGGAAGAAGTCTTTTTGTCGCCGCTGCTGGCTGGCTAACTCAAAACACAAAATCGATTCTGTAGAAGAATCCCGATCTCCATAAAGGTGTCATAATTCTCAGATGACGGCGCAGTCAAAGCACAAAATACATAGCAGTTACAACAAGTCTATTATCTTTTATTTCAAATTATCCTCGACGTGTGCGTAATAGAATGAAAAATTAAAATACAATTCTATTTAAACAATTATTTGTATTACTTTTTATTAATTTATTCAAAAAATAATTAAACTTTAAAGCTAATTGATATAAAATATTACAGATATAAAATTAAGAGAAATTTTTATTTGTATAAAAATGAGTTAATAAATAATTATTCTATTTAATATATAATTAAGAGTATTTTTTTGTTTGCCAACGAGTTATAATTCAAATGGTATAGTCTTCTTATACTCACTTAAAATGTTGCGGATTTGAGTCTTCCTATTTTGGGTAAAAAAAAAATGAGTACTTCTTTCTTTTATTAACTTATATAATATTTATTGAATAGTCGCAGTTACGTAAAAAAATTTTTGTTATAGTATTTGAACAAAAAAAAAGAAAATATTATTTTAAAAAAAAATAATAATATATTTTTAATACAAAATAATAAATTTTAAATATAGTAAAATAACATATTTCAATAAAAAAATTGTTAATAAAAAAATTATATAAATATTTTTTTATATGAATTTTTGTTTCACACAAAATAAGAGAAATTTTTATTTGTATAAGAATGAGTTAATAAATAATTATTCTATTTAATATATAATTAAGAGTATTTTTTTCTTTGCCAACGAGTTATAATTCAAATGGTATAGTCTTCTTATACTCACTTAAAATGTTGCGGATTTGAGTCTTCCTATTTTGGGTAAAAAAAAAATGAGTACTTCTTTCTTTTATTAACTTATATAATATTTATTGAATAGTCGCAGTTACGTAAAAAAATTTTTGTTATAGTATTTGAACAAAAAAAAAATATTATTTTAAAAAAAATTAATAATATATTTTTAATACAAAATAATAAATTTTAAATATAGTAAAATAACATATTTCAATAAAAAAATTGTTAATAAAAAAATTATATAAATATTTTTTTATATAAATTTTTGTTTCACACAAAATAAAATTATTATATATTTGTTTACTTCTTACGTTATATATATGTTTTTTAAATTAAATTTATATAATACAAAATATGTTATCATTCACTTCATATTTAATGTTATAATTTTGTTTCACATAAAATAAAATTATATATATGTATTAATTAAATTTATATAACACAAAATTTTTTATTATTGTGTTTATATTTAATATTATAATTTTGTTTTACACAAAATAAAATTTATTTAAATTTTAATATTATATACATAATATATATTTAATATTATTTTTTTTATGATTCTAATATATCTTTTTTTATGAATTTAGTACATAAATTTTCAATTTATTTTTCATATATTATTTATTTTAATTCTAAAGTCCAGTAATTTTTTCTGTTGTATATACATGTTGTTTTTAATATTTATATACTTATTTTTTTTTGTTTGGACTTCAGCTCAATATCTAAAACTTAAAAAAAATCTAAAATTTATAAAAAAAAATGGTTAACCTGATTAACAGGTTACCTTTTTAAATTCAGACCATTCAAATAAGATATAATAAATGAAGAGTTCAGATTTAACGAATTAACAAGGTGTGCAACACTCCATACTTAGCAAGGAGCGTTTAAGGATGAGCCATTATTCAACAAACAAGTCAATATTTGTATTT
This sequence comes from Arachis hypogaea, assembly GCF_003086295.3. Classification (NCBI taxonomy): domain Eukaryota; kingdom Viridiplantae; phylum Streptophyta; class Magnoliopsida; order Fabales; family Fabaceae; genus Arachis; species Arachis hypogaea. The sequence continues at coordinate 917,535 of NC_092049.1, read as the reverse complement.
ATTTTATAAATTTGTTTAATGTTATATGTACAAAATATTCAAATACAATAATATTAAAAAAATAACGAAAAATTGCATATAATGAACTTTTTTATTATGATACAATTCTTTAATTTAAGAGTTAATTATAAAATAAAAACGTATCTATTATTTTTAGTTATCTAAAAAATTATAAACAAAAAATTTAGTTATCGATTTACGGTTTGATTGACCAATTCGAACTAATTTGAATAACCATGACTATTTGATGATGACAAAAACAATAAGATGGATCTTCACCTGCTCATGCTTTGAAGAAAATAAAGAATATTCCCTCTCAATGTAATTCGTATTTCGTAACATTGAAGAAAAAAAAAAAACCAAAATTGTTTCTTTGACTTATTCTTCATTCGTTCTACTATTACACTTGCTTATTTTTTTATTAAGAGAAAAAGAAAACATAGAGGGGGAAAATGTTTGCACTCTAGATTTGCATATACATAGACAAAAAAGTACCAAAACAATAATTATGACATTCTACGAGTACAAATTAAAAATGTAATCATATAATATTAGATTGGATTTTATATTTTATATTTCTTGAAGGATGCACAACAACAATCAAGCAAGAGTTTACCAAAAATAAAAAATAAAAACATCTCTAACTGTCATAAAATTATAATTTTTAAAATTTAAGTCGTTACGCAACCATGTGAATTGTGCTATATCTACGGAATAGCAGAGGTTGGAATAGAATCCCTGGTGAGACTTAACTCTGGCTTCTGTCTTGGGAGTGTTCTAGCCTTCTCTTTTTGCCGAGGCTTATTGGTTGTTCAATTCAATTAGATGCCAAATCCGAAAAGAGTGGTTGTGGAAGATGTTTTCTTGTTGTTACCCCCCTTTTTTTGAAGAAAGAGTTGAATTGGTTAGTTATCCAGTAAAGTAACAAGTAAAAAAAATAGCAGTAATAGATACTTTCTATTTGATGATAGAAAAAAAAGACTCTTTCGTGGTTGAGTAACAATTCAAGAACAAAAAAGTTAGATAATTATCAGAATTTATTATTTTTTATCATTAATTAATTATTAATGTTTAAAAATATAAGATAAAATCTGTTGTTAGTTTACTAAATTAAAATAATTAGACTAAAAAAATTGAATTAATAACAAAATAATAACAAAAAAGTAATAAATTTCGATAGTCTCGTAACATTTTTTATTCAAAAATATTTACATACCTGACGTCTTTTAGTTTAGAGGAATGTTAGCGGATAGTAATTTTTGTGTTTTGTAATCATTAATTGGCCATTAATAGTGTTTTTAATAGTGTAAAATTATATCTAATAGTGAGAGATCACTTACTTTTGTTTTGATGGTTAAATGCTGACCAGAAAACACAAAAGTTGCTGGCCCCTAAACTTTTCCTTTAATTTATAGTCACTGTATAGATATCAAAACCTTGCATGCACATGTAGCAAACAAAACCATAAATCCTCTAAGGAGTAGTTTGTTGTTGGCCATTTCTCCCTTAGCTAAATTCTTATTACTTACTCAGCCAATTTAAATTCAAACATGGTGACACCAGAAAAAAAGAACCTCTCAACAGCTTTAAATGCCAGGACCATACAGTCATCATCGTTAGGGACCGAAACCATAATTTTATGTCACGGATTTGGAACAGACCAATCGATTTGGGACAAAATCATTCCTCTTTTGTTAGCTGAAAATTACAGTATAGTTTTGTTTGATTGGCCGTTTTCTGGAGCTGTTGAAGATAAGAGCCTGTATGAGCACTCCAAATACACATCCTCCTTTGAATCTTATGCTGATGCTTTTATCACTGTTATGGATGAGATGGGTCTCAAAGATATCATTTTTGTTGGGCATTCCATGGCTGCTATGATCGGTTGCATTGCCTCCACTCAAAGACCTAACTTATTCAAGAAACTCGTTCTTCTTTGTGCTTCCCCAAGGTACTCTCCCTTCTTTCACTTTCAAATTCACCCTAACTCCATTTACATATATATGTTCTATATATAGAGAGAGTGAGAGTTGAGTTCCATGTGATTCTCATAAAATGAATGGATTATGTTCTTTCGCTTTAATGCTCATATGCTTGTATTCTCTCTTTTTGTGAGCATGATATAAAACTTGATGCACGTTTCAGTTAAGGTAAAGACTTAGCTGCGTGCTGTTAATTTTATGGAAAAGTATAGGCATATTATTTGACAACTTATTACTAACAATAATTAATTATTATATTTTAAATACATATATAAAGAGACACATCTAGAAAATATATCTATAAAGACACTTCTATTAAATATAGCCATAAAAAAGACATTTTTATTAGACACATACACGAAAACACTTCCATAAAACACAATTATAAATAAGAGTTGGCAGATATGCTGTTGGTAACGTAGCGGGACCGTAATTTTATATATGAGGAGTGATAGGGGTCATCAATTTTTGTATTTTGTAACCATCAATTGGCTATCAATAGTATTTTTAATGGTGTGAGATTACATCTAATGGTGGAAGATCACTCACTTTTCTTTTAATGGTTAAGTGCTAGCCACAAAACACAAAAGTTGTTGGCCCTAGACTTTCTCTATAGATATAACTGAGAACTTTAAATAATTTGATATGTTAACTAAATTGTTATTTAACGATTTTTTAATTTTTAACTTCATAAGATACCTATATATGAATTTTCACGTTAGATTAACAAGAGAAACCAACAAAGTTGACACCTACTACATACTCTACTAGGATTTTTTTAGTGTGACCAGAATGCAAATTGAAACTAAATTTGATCCTCGTAAAGGTGTTATAATTATTTGAGAAAGGATAATATTAATTCATAAGATACGTTCTCAACAATATAATCATTAATAGTACTGTTTGAATAATTCTATTGAAGTGTTTAAACTTTAAAGTTTAAACTTATTCGTGTACACATACATGCGGGACTGAGTAATGGTCCTTTTTTTTTTTCTCTTAATTTCCTTTTTTATTATTTCTATCTTTTAGATATCTACACTAAAAAAGTAATTCAATTAATTATCATTTCTCTAATAAAGTATTTGAAAGCTTGGTGTTCAAACTCTAACAAATGAGTTTAGCTAAGAACACATATTAAAATTACTATTAGTGGATATTTTTAAAATTTTTTAATAAATATATAATAAATATATTAAAATTTAAAGTTTACATATCTATTTTTTTTTCAATTGATAATAATATAATATGTCTTTAGCGAAACACACTCTCTCTCTCTCTCTATATATATATATATATATATAAAGGCCGGCAGCCAAGTCAACTCCCGTATTAAAAAAAAAAGAGAGAAAAGTTTTATGAAATCAGTTAATTATATGATTAGTATATGTAGAGGTCGTATTATTACTCCAACGTAAGCTTCTATAGTTTAATAACAAGCTAAGATAGTAGTCAACAATATAATTAATGCTTAAGATCCTTCTCAAGTGCCGGCTTTCTATATTGTTTGCCATGGACGACAAATTAGTGATGAGATAACTTATATTGTCGTCCTATACTCCTATCACTAACGACGACTTATAATACTTAATAAAAAATAATAATAAAATTAAAAGAAAGAAGTAAATATTTATACATAAATATATTAATAGCTGATTTTAGTATACAAAGAGTATTTTTGATAATTTTTATGGGTGTCATTTCATGTATTTTTTTAAACAAAACAATCATTTATAAGAATAATCAAAGGTGGAAATTCAGGTGCAGTCGATTTCACGTGAAGATAGTTGAGAACTGTGATATAAAAATTTAGTTAAATAATTCAAATTATCTAACGACTCTCAGTTATTTACTTCACGTGAAGTAGATTGCACCTGAGTTTTCACCATAATCAAATATATAATAGAAGAATATATTGTATGATTATGCAGGTACATAAATGATGAGGACTATGAAGGTGGGTTTGAGAGGGAAGACGTTGAGCAGTTAATATCAACAATAGAGGTGCAGTTTGAAGACTGGGTTTCAGCATACGCTCCAATTGCAGTGGGTCCCAACGACTCTGACGCCGTTGACAAATTTGGAAGCTGCTTGAAAAACATGGGCGCACAAGTGGCGGTGTCCTTGGCCAAGACCGTGTTTCATAGCGACAACAGAAAGATACTGCAAAACGTTGAGACGCCATGCACCATCATTCAGTCAAGTAACGATGCCGCCATTCCGGTGAGCGTAGGGCACTACTTGGAGAGGATGATCAAAGGGGTCTCTGCTTTGAAGTTCATAGACATGACTGGCCATTTCCCTCAGCTTACTGCACCCCATAAGCTGGCTCAGCTGCTCAAAGCTGTTGTGGAGTTTGGTCATCCACAAATTTAAATCCCGCTAGGGAGCCAATAAAATATTTGTATAATATGTATAATAGACTCTGAGTTAAAAAATAAACATCACCCATACTTTTTAGAATAATAAACATCTCATGTCATGAAACTATTTATCGCAGGGTTTACTGAGAATCGAACTCTTAACTTTTTGGATGTAGAGCTTTAATACCATGTCATGAAATCACTCATCACAAAAATTTAAACTAATAGGAAAAAGTAACACTAATGGTTATATCTCTAATACTGAATCAGACATCCCTAAACATCCATTGTCCACATTGTACAGATATTCCATTAGCTCCCTATACTCCCTCTAAACATTGTTTCACTTGCGTGTTATCAATATTTATGTTTCATAATGATTGTCTTTTCGTTTTTTAGTTACCTTGTTTATCTAAACCGTTCTTGTTATAAAATTGATGGAATTATGAAACATATTTTATGTTTTTATGCTATTTTATTTATTTGAATTGATACAAATATTACCAAATAACATGTAACAAAGAAAAAGAAAACCCTCTAAATTGGAAAAAAAATTAATAAAGTCACAAAATAATAAATTAATCATAATTGAATTTATAATTTCCGTTATATACAAATTCTACCATCTTTATTTAAAATTAGTATTTTTACTCGTAATAATATTATAAAATTATAATTTTTTAGAAATTATATAATATATACAAATTAAATTATATTTTTAAAATTTATATTTATTCATTATAATTTAAACAACTTAATTGATTAATTTATCAATTATCAATAAACTAATAAATCAATAGTCTAATTAGTTAGATCACAGATTTGGTAACAACTATGCTTACAAAGTTGGTATTTTTTAAGGTTGTGAAAACCAAACTGATCAATAAATCGATAAAATAATCGGTTCAATAGTTCAAAAATTCAACCAGAATTTAATCGAAATTCAATCGGTTTAATTAAATATAAAATAAAATTATTAAAAATTTAATATATAATTTAAATAACAAAATTTCATATATAATATAAATAACTCAAAACTAGATTCGAGCATAAATAATAGAATGCAGTGAAATATTGCAACATAGTCACGTCAACAACTCAAATCAGTAACTAGAATCAACAAATCATAAAAGTAATCATAAACAACACAGAATCAAAATCATAGCATAATTCAAAATCAAAAAAATTTCAACATAAACAATAAACAATGTAAAGAAGCACTGCCTCATAACACTATCAACAACTAAGAATAAAAAAAAAAACAGCAACCGGCAACTCAAAAATCAAAATAAATAAAATTAACAAAATAACCAAGCAAGGTGACCGTGCAGCTAATATTCCACAACCGAGCAAAGAGAGACGTCGCCATAAGAGAGACAAAGAGAGAGGACGTTGAGCTCAAAGCCTCGGACAGAAAGAGACAAAGACTAACAGATCGAGCGACGATGGAGCTAGTAGTTCTTCGCAGTAGCCATGCCAACAGCTCCCGACTCGACGTCGAGGAGAAGAGGATTGAGGAGAAGTGACGACAATAGATGTTGACTTCGAAGAGAGCGACAGAGAGAGATCCGAAGAGACGACGACCGACTGACGACGACGAGAAGAGGAATGATCCGAAGAGATGACGACCGATTGACAACGAGGAGAAGAGGAAAGATCCGAAGAGACCGATGGTGGCTGGGTTTTAGGGTTTATCAGAGAGAGAAAGGGGAGGGGTGGGTAACTGGTAAGGGTGTACATGGCCCGGCTCGACTCGAAGACTCGGCCCGGCCCCAAACACTTTAAGGACTAATTCAGTGTGATTTTATCGGGTCTAGGGCCGGGTAAGGGTCTCAAAAATAGATCCGGTCATTATTTCGGGTCGGGTCCGGGTCATAGCTCGAGTCACCCGAACTCGGCCCGGTGGCCCGGTCATCATACACAATTAATATTTTGTGTTATTAGTGATGGATGATGGCTATTCTTATGTGAAATTTAAATATTATAAACCTTAATATTTTGTGTTATTAGTCATTATAAGATTATAAGTTAATGTTTTATGTTTAAATGCATAAGACTTTAGACTAATGCATAATATTGTGTTATTTGTATTGATTTAAATATTTGGTGTTATTAGACAATATTAGTATTGATTATGGTTATGCTTTAATTTTAGAGAAGGGTTGATTCTTGTTATATTTTTTTAAGTGAATTTTACTATGTGAATTGTGAAATAATGATTGGAGATTAGGTGATTTTTACATGTTAAAGACATGGTTTTCACCCGATTTTTATCTAGTTTTCACCCGGCCCGAAGGTGCGTAGGTTTCATCGGGTCTAGGACCAGGTTAGGGTATAAAAATTAGACCCGATCTATGTTTCGGATCGAATCTGAATTAAGCCAAATCCGATGTGGCCCGACCCATATACACCGCTAATAATTAGGTTGGTTTCTTTTCTTTTTGTATATAAAGCAAACCGATAACTCTAAAAAAATCCAATTGGTTCTAGCAATTTATCGGTTAACTATCGATTTATCAGTTCTTAAACCAGTTTTTACAGAACGGTTTTATGCCTTAATCGAATTAATTACATGATTAGTTTTTTCTATTAATCCAGTTGAACAGGCCAATCCTATTTGGTTTTTGAGAACATTGGTATATTTTAATAGTTTAGTGCCATTTTCACCAACTCGGCTTGCATTTGCACAGTGCTGGTAATGACGTAATCTTAGTCTCACCCAGAGATTCATTTGAAAGTTGGAACACACAACGGGGCGGCTACTGAAGAAAGAAGAGCAGACGCCGTCGTATTAATCCCTAAGCGTCGAACATGGAAGCAACACCAAACACACAACAACAAGACGATGATGATATCGTTTGCTTAGATGCGTCCTTCTTCCTCAATGACAAGTAACCTCTCTCTCTCTCTCTCTCTCTCGTGAATACACTGTCCTCACTCTTACTCTCAAGTTCTTTCGTGGAATTTTAAGTTACCAGCTTACGAACTTCACATTTGGATCCCAAGACATTCAGCTCTTCTGTCTCCAATCCGCTTCAAGTGAGTTTTCTTTGTTTATTTACTTACATGATGACTCACCAATCATATTTTTAGGTGCTGATTGTAACTACTGGCTCTTTTTTAAGTTATACTTGAATTGATGGAAGCTAAAGGAGCGTATTGGAACTAGGGTTCAAAGAAATTTTATTGCATTCTGAGTTGTCTCAAGAAATTTTAAAACAGCGCCAATGTTTTGACCTTGTTATACTTTAGCCAAGTGCTTCTTCACACACAAGATTATTCTAATTTTCAGAAGTATGCAGATTGGGTGTGGAATGGGTTAATTGTTTAGGATGAAAATAACCGTCAGCTACACTAATTATGTTTCGGATCAGCTGATTTTGATTTGACAGGGCAGCTGGTATGGCCGGGAGCCATGCTGCTAAATGATTATCTTTCAAAGAATGTTGAAATGCTGCGGGGTTTCACTGCCATCGAATTGGGTTCTGGTGTTGGTATGTTTTCACCTTGATACGAAAATATCATTTTGTATGCTTAGAATCTTAGACTCATTTCATTTTAATTGGGTTTTCCATTTGTATTGCTCGCAAACAATGATTACCTTTATTTTAGGTATTACTGGAATACTTTGCAGCAGATTCTGCCATAAAGTTGTGATGACGGACCATAATGAAGAAGTGCTAAAGGCAGGATTATGAAATCTGTTCCTGAGCTGTTTAGTAGCACATTCCAAACTATCTGCATTGTAGACTAATTATTATGGTATCTCTTCTCAGATTTTAAATAAAAATATAGAGCTCCATTCATGTTCCGACAATACTAGTCCTTCTTCTCGCGGTAAGTCCTAAACCTTATGAAGAGATAGATATTTTGATGCATTGAATTAGACATTCTATTTAAATAATATTTGATGCAGGATTATTTGCCAATAAACTGGAATGGGGGAACTCTGATCAGATCAATGACATTTTACAAAATCATCCAGGAGGTTTTGACCTTGTCCTTGGAGCTGACATCTATATCCTAATGAATATAATCTTGAATTTATCCATACGTTTCAATATTTCCCATTCTTACTCATTTCCCATTTGCTCATTTTTCTACTTCAATTCTCATCTCCTTCCTTGTAGGATATGCCTAGGTGCTGGGGAACCTTGAACATTCTTCTTTAATAACCATATGCTATTTTTGTCTTAAGTTTCTTAGTCAAATTTCCATGGTTTTCTTGCACTGGATTGATACTTTTAAAATATGGGCCATTGCAGAATGGCATGGCAGAAAACCAGGGACCGCAATGGTGGTGACGCCATGGCATTTCCTGACAGAAATGGCTGGATTCTGTGGAATGTATTTTGCATTGGAGGGCTGTTTTTGTCATTTTAAAAACCATAAAACTAGTGTTAGGAACACAAAACCTTCTCTGACTTGATTTCAGCCTCTTCACCAACCCAAGGAAGCAAGGAAGAGGAAGTTATAGTGCTACTCCTACTGCAAAAAGGTTTTGTGTTGGTGAAGAGGCTGAAATCAGCCAAAGAAGGTTTTGTGTTCCTACATTAGTTTAGGGTTTTATAATGACAAAAACAACCCTCAAAAGCAAAACAATTCCACATAACACCGCCATTTCTGTCACGGAATGCCACTGCTCTCAGTCCCTGATTTTCTGCAACACAATGTACTCCCAGATGGCAGCAGCCACAAAATCCGCCATGTCATTCTGCCATGGCACCGCCATGGCCGATATTTTAAAACTACGAAAAATATCATTATGGAGACCTTGACAATGCATAAGTTTTCAGCAGTCAAGCGTCCCTATGCTATTCAATACTGTTGAACAACTATTGTGGGCTGGAGAGGGCAGGAGATGCAAATTCATACTAGCCTATGTATCACGAACTAAGACGTAAGTAACCTAGCTTGTTATGTTCAGTGTTGTGTTTATTTTCTTGCCTTAATAAAATTTGTTCTGCTACTTTTATGTTTTACTGGCAGCATATTTATCTTGTAGAATGACTGGATCCAAGTTTGCATAGTTAATGTATCTAAAATCTAGTGTTATTGGATAGGCTTAGGAACAGATATTATGTTGCTTAGAATGCGGTTGAAACTAGTTTTGTAAAATCTTTACAAATTTACATTATTTTGAAAGTTTTCTTGGTTTTGTGCTACCTTGATTAATTTTCTTTGCAACTCCAAATAAGTAGAAAGACATAGTGGAGGACCATAAAACCTGAAACCTTCTTCATGAATATTCTTAAAAAAATTGCAAACGCTAGGAACAAAAAGTATACTTTACCCTAAAACAAAAGTAATCTCTGAATTTTCCTTCATTATTTTATTTTACGCTCTTCAAATTTGAACAACGAAAATCATTTTACCTTTCTATTGCAGACATCAATCAGGTACATTTTAGCATAAGCATTACGGTATCTAATTTTCAAATTTCCATTTTATTCAGTCCGTGTCACTGTCGGTTTAAAGTTATAAGCATTCTGTTTCCCTCCTTGCAGCATGGATTCAATGATTCTTATCGAAGCCTCTAAGCACCAGATGCAGATGAAAGAAGTGCCTGGAACTCGGCGCATTGTCGGAAATCTTGAAGGAGTCATCTACGAAATTACACTCGGGTCAAAGCATTAAATATATTTTAGTTGGAGTGACATGGTGTATGATAACCAAAACAGATTTGAGGGTTTGGGCTTTTGTTCAACTGTTTCTTTCTCGATCTGTCTAACCAGCAAGGCGTTGTTGAGGACACATGATTTTCTTCAAATAGATACAAGGCAGATAAAAAGGACATGATAGGAAGGTTGCTTTTCTTGTTTCAATTTGAAGGGATCCACAATAACCATTGGAGTTTTTCAGGACACTAGATTGGAGTATAGTCTTTCATAAAGCTCTATATACACATGCCCAACTATGTAGCATGCCCCTAGTCCCTTTACAACCGATGAATCTTTGAAGTTTGAACTAGTTCATTGACCAGGTTTCATGTACAATTTTATTTTCTTAGCCTTGCGCATAGTCAAGATGGATATGTCTTAAATGAACACAGTTGTAATCTGAAACTTGATGGTCTCCTTGAAGAAGTTTTAAGAATATGAAATTACATTCAGACATTGAAAAGGTCATCCCCATTGACATGGACGCTTCCAGGGTCTATATCCTAGCAATTCAACTAGCTTGGCGAGCTAACTGATCATATTTTGTATTAGTGCCAGCTGTGATAGGATTTATTACTAAAATCATTTGTAGGATCAATATATTCACCAAGTTATGGTGACTTTCTACAATTTGCTATTGAAATACTAGTATACTACTAAGGATTCAGTAGTATTTGTTGTTGTTGGTTGATCTACTAAGGTATCTCAGGTCATATTTGGGTACGGGAGTTGGTTATTTTAATTGACTAGCAAACTGCACTGGAACTCGTGAAATACTTCCTAAGTTGTTTGAAGGTAAAAACTCAAATGAAGTTGACTTTACGTGAAGTTGATACTTGAGAGCCGTTAAATGATTTGACTAATTTGACTAAATTTTCATCTAACGGCTCTCAGGTATTAACTTCACGTGAAGTCGACTGCACCTGAGTTTTCACCTTGTTTGAATTACCTAATTTTGAGACTAATTGAGTTGCAATCTAGGAGGGAGACCATACTAAGGCCACCCAGCAGTTACAACTAGATTTTGGGGTTGTGTTTGTGTTCGAAATGCCATATGACGAGAACTAGGATTGGATATTTGATTATTATTTTAGTTTCTAGATTATTTTTTTATAAGATTATAAAAAAATTAAAAGTACAAATCTACTAATTTATTATTTCTAATAACAAGATAAATTCGCGAAAGACATTGGCATTTGCCTGAGATGAACTGCATAACGTATAGTTGCCCTTAATTATTTGAATAACTTGGCCATATTTAATGCTCGTACTGATACACACATTTTTATTTTTAATATTAGGTTAACAATGGTATTTTCTTAAATTATAATTTATTGTAGTATTTTTTTAAAATGTGGAATGATTTAATTTACGGAATACAAATAGAACCGTGTGATTTTTAAGAGGTACAAAAATCGAATCATCCGATTTTTAAGAGTACAGAAATCGAACCATCAAATTTTTATACTGGACCAATTTATGTTTAAAAAATTAAAAAAATTTAGAATACAAAATTTGAAGTACCGAATTATGTACCTCCTGTCGTTTTAAAAAACACAGAAAATTATAACACTCCTCCTATTTCCATATCCAAATTTTTTAGCTTACTAATACACTGGTTGGTGCAAAAATCTGCAAGTATCTTTTGTTTCTTGGCTCCTCCCAATTGATGGAATCCCTGCAATTGACTCAAGACTGGCACTCAACTCATTTCAGTTTCATGAACAGCCTCTCTTCTCAACTCAAACTCAAACTCAAACTCAAACCCATCAAAGTTAAGGCCTTCTCTGCTGCTGCTGCTGCTTCTTCTCAAATCAGAAGATGCGGCAGGGCGAAGGCCTCCGATGCTCAACTGAAAGAGAATTGGCTGTCTTCACTGTCTTACCCTCTTTTGAGTGAAGACACACGGCAACACCAAAGTGATGCCTCCAACTTCAAATGGGTTCTTGGAATCGACCCTGACGTCTCTGGCGCTGTGGCGCTCTTGAAAACTCAACATTCTCATTCTGATTCTGCGCCTCAGGTATCCTTCTTCTTTTTCGTTCGCTTTACGTGGCTTTCTAGTTTTTACCTTATAAGTCAGAAGGAGGTGTTCCTGTAAAAGGAACAAGTGAATTCAGTTCTCAGAAGTCTGCTAGATTCCTTATATAGTTTGGAAATTACCTCTGACGATGGTGGGATTCATTTAGGGCTTTGGGTTTGAGAATTTGGTGTTTTATGCAAGAATTCATGTTTTCCTGTCAATACATGATATTAAAAAGAGATGAAAGTGATGCACGTTGGAGATAGATTTATGAAGGAGCAAGATTGTTGATAGTAGAAAAGGTGCTGTTTGCTATTAACATGATCAGAGGCTGCTATGCAGTGTGATGTGAAATGCAAAAAGGCATAGAGGGGTTATTTAGTCTATCCATTCTTAAATTAATGTCTCGTGGATTGTGATAGTAATTGATTAAAGTTGTTCAGCTATTGTGCAGTGTTACTATTAGATTTCTTGGTTTCTTCATAAAAGGAAGAGGCGATGAAACTATAAATCCTTTCTATTTTTGTGGATTGGCATTTTATCCTTTAATTATATTGATTTCCTCTTTTTAGATAGATGATGCTCGGAATTTCATTGCTCCATATGTTGCCAAAGATGTCATATAATTTTAGTCCAATATATGCAGGTATTCGATTCCCCTTTTGTGAAAATACTTGTTGGGAAAAGAACTCGAAGACGGTTAGATGCGAAATCCATTGTTCAGTTGGTTCGTAGTTTTGATGCTCCAGTTGGTATAATATGGTTTCTCAATCTTTATCCCCACATAAACATGCAGGCATCTTGATTGCTTTTCTTTTGGGCTCTGAGCTTCAACAAAATGTTTACTTCTGATTGATATTAATTTGCAAATTGAATCATCATAGGCTTCAGTCCAATTGTCTATTTTCTCTTGTTATTGGTGGTTTTAGCCTGAAGTTTTAAATCTTGACTTCCTTATCTTTTCTTTTTTCCTTTCCCCACTTTTTTGTTTCTATTCTATCACCTGGTTTGCAAGCATAATATGTTGACAATTCTAGCTGATGTGATTTAATTTATTGCAAGCATCTTAGTAAACTTGTACGTTAATGTTTAGTATTTTATTTCTAAATTTTCTGCAATACAAAAATGTAGAGTTGATGGAAACTTTGGATGGACTGGCTGTTAGTTAAGTACATTAAGTTCATGAATACATTTGGGAAGCAGTGGATACTGTACAGAATCATTAAGAGATCTTGTTACTCTAAATCCGAAGCTGCTGTTAATGTAAGAAGTCAAAATTTTGATATTTTGAGGATCCTTTGTTCATAGGGTGCCCCTTCCATTTCCTCGGTTCCCTTGCTACCAGGAATAATCTTAATGTGTACTTGTTGAATTACAAAAAAATGAAATATCGATTGTGTTATAAAATGTTTTGATATTTTGTGTGCTTCTCCTATCAGTATTCTCAAAATGTTGGTCTGATATTGCTTATAATTTCTATCATAGATGATGTGCCCTTAGTTATAGATTGTTGGTAACAATTCCTCAGTTTATTACTGTAATTTTGGAATCATTATCTTGCTTTTTCGTATTTCTTTGAAGGTTGACAATGTTTATGGTTGGCTATTTGCAAATTGAATCTTGATTTCATTAGGAACCACTGCATACATAGAGCAATCACTCCCTTATCCACAAGATGGAAAACAGGTTTGTATGCTCACTATAACTTGAAAATCTTTGGAGTTTTATAATGAAATTAGTATTTTGCCAATGGGTAATAACTTGCTACTTTCTTTAATTTCCCATTCCTTTTGAAAAGTTGGTCAACTAGCCTTCTCATAATTCCCTTGATTTGGCTTCAAATTGTCCCCTAATGGGAAGAAAACCCTGCCTAGATCTCAAGAGTAAATTTGCTTTCCTTTCATCGACCAAAATAAGGTTGCTAAAGTGTCACATTAACCATTTAACTCGTACTAGATGAGTTACAAATCCAACTATGCAAAACATGCGAATTCATATATAAACTTTCTTTTCTATGATACTCGTGATTTAAGTAAACGCTAATGAAATCGGTTAAGTCTCAATTCTACTAGAAAGTTTACGAGTCTAAATTAGTTTTTGTCATTTCTATTGGGAACTTGAGTTTATTGTATAAATTTCTTATTCTTATTATTTATATGTTATGTCAGACTGTAAACTAATATACATGCCAATTACGTATGGTATAATAATTAAGTTATGGGTTAAGTTATATTTTTACAATATTTAATACACATGCCTTGTTACAAAGTTAAATAATTTAAATATTAATAATAAGTATTTTATTTAATTATGTTTAGTTTCCAAGATATATTATTTAAATGATATGTTTTGAACAGTTAAACTTTATGAGTTGACAAGTTGGCTTTATGATTCGAGTTTATTGAGACGTTTTACTGAATTCTCGAGTTGGACAACATTAACTAGAACCTTTCCCTTGAGTACCATTAAAAAAATTATACTATTGCCCTAGTTTCTTGTAGTCAACATAGAATGAGAAGATCTGGTTGAATGATGTGAGCATTAGGCTAGTCTCCTATTAGTTGATATATGTAAGGAAAGCTGTCTGCTTATTTAAGTTGAATGGTTTGTTCCTCTTTTGAATGAAACCCACTTTGAGAAGGAAAATGTCTTTTCCTAGTGTGTTGTTTCTTGCAAATTGCCACTGGTTGTTTGAGCCATTATTTAGAGAATTCAGAACAGAGAGAGAAAGAGAAAAAAAGGGGGGAGGGGGTTCGGGTTCAAATTATTAAAATTAATATTGGGTGCCACTATTTATAGAGTAATTTAAGAAACTTTGCTGATGTTTGCTAGTTAGAGGGAAATTAGTATTCAATGGTATTGAGAACACATCTCATGTTGGTATGAGTTCTCATTAGGATCTCTAGTTGTACCTTATGTTGGTGAAAATCTGGTATAAGGCAACTTCTTGTACTAATGAAATATGATCGAAACTTGATCTATAAATGACAGTGATGGATTTTTAATGTTTAAACTTTTAGATTATGTGATTTATCTCTGAAGAAAAGCATGCACCATGCCTTGTTCTTTAATCTCTTTTTAGTCTAAATGTTTAAGGAAAGAGAGAGAGAGGGGAGGGTGGCAAGGGGAGGGGGGATTGGACTAGTCTTTTGGGAGCGTTTTGAGCCTCCCTAATGCTCAGAAGTTTCCTTTTCAATTTCATGCAAGCTTTGTTTTTCTTTTTTCTCAGATCAACTAATCTGGTTCATCTTACGAGTGTTAATACATTTAGTTTCTCTTTTCCAAGTAACTATTTGTGGTTTCTGTTAACAATTACATCATTGTCTTTGAATTTTACTTAACTTTGGTTAATAGTTTGCCCGTATTTTGTAATTTAAGGGCTGGTGGAGTGGAGGATTCGGATATGGACTGTGGATTGGGATCTTAGTTGCTTCAGGATTTTCCGTTGTTCCGGTGCCATCTTTTACTTGGAAAGCAAAATTTGAACTCTCTGGAAACCGGTCCACAAAGGTTGGTTTGTTTTAACTATGCAGATTTGAATAGCTATAAGCAAAAAACTACTATTTTCTCACCCCTGGTGCTTTCCTTTGCTTATCTTCTCTGTTTCAATCTGTAAGAACTGGTATCAAATACCTAGAAAAGGTGAATGTGACATTACGAGTGACCTGTATTTGAGCATGAGCGGAACGTGTAGCGCTCCTCCTTGTGTTGTGTGATCTACTGAGAAAATAGAAGAAAACAGTAAAAGGTTCTTCAAGCTCTCCAGAGGTCCAAATTTATCCTAATTCCAATTCTATTCCAACTTTAGATGCTCCCATGCATTCTTCCTCACCCTAAATCCTAAACCCATTTATCCTTATTTGGATCACTTTAATGATGCGGGTTCCTAGCACAATCATTCCGTAAAATTCAAGCCTTTATTTATTGTTTCTTACACTGCCGTCTTTCATTAAACAATCATACTAGCTTAGAATCTGCAGATATTCTCATCCTGCACAATTTCTGGAACAAATAATAATTTTGTTTGAATCCACTGTGAGCTAACCCCACTTTAGGAAAAAATATTTGGTTGTAGTTGTTAAGTGGTTTCTCTTTGATTTCTTAACACGTTCTCTTAATAGCAAAGAGTTTGCCTTTGATAAATGTATTTGAAGTTTCGAATATTCTAAGGAAAATCTGGTTCTTTGGACAACCATTTTCTCTAATGTTCGATGTAGTCAGGAAGATTTGAGGACTTGACCATTTAATCTTATAAGTCTTTTGTTTGCATGATCAATTTGGAATCGGCTATATATCTGTTTGCTTGGGGAACAGTGGCTTTGTCCTGATTCTCCAGAAGCTCTTTCTAGAGAATAATGAATTAGAGAAAAAAGTTTCTATTATTCAAATAGTCTTCAGCTGTCTTTAGATTTGTTGTGAAATAGAATAAGGTCCTTGACTTTTCTTTGGAGCTAGGGTAGTGAGTTTTTCAAGGGGGTCCATGTTACAGATCTCCATAGGAACTGGGCTGCCATTGCCCATGGATGTTATGCAGTTTTATCTTCTGGGTTCTCTGTAACTTTTCTATTAGCTTTATACTTATGGACATCTTATGATTCTTATCCTCCTCCTCTCTACCTTTCAAGGAGTTCTCTTTGTAGTAACTTTGCAGCTCTCTGTTGTTGTTGTAATGAGTCTTTTTCCTTGATAATAGGCTGTAAATGTAGTGCTACATTGACGCTGTCTCCTTATAGCGGTAAAGGTAGTGTCTGACCTGAAAGCAACTAATATTTGGTTTGCTTTAGTTCCTTCCTCTTTCCCCTGTTTCACAGGAACTGTGATTGAAAGTTCTATTGGAAAATCACTTGATGCACGCACCTGCTGCATGCTATGAATTGTAAGGAGGGCAAAATGTATGTAGGCTTATCCTCAAAAGTGAAGCCTGCTTTGTTTGTGAAACCATTTTTATTTTTATTTTTAGCTCTTTTGTTTTCAAGGTTTTATGAAGGAAAAATGAAAATGGAAAACAAAATTTTATTATGTGCACTGTTTTCACTTTTTCCTATATAAAATCCTACAAATCAAAACATTGAAAATGAAAACAAAACATCTTCAAAAACTAAACAGTCCCTAATCACCCTCAATTAATCCTAGTAGATATAACTTTTTCATGATTCTTTTTTATCAAGATACTATGCATTCTGCACCACCATTTATGTTGTTTTTAGAAACAAACTCATGTAACTCTCTAAGGATCCCGCTTCATTGGAGGAAATTTTAGCAACACTGTCTGTTGCTTTCTTGTTGATATTTATAGATCTTGTTTGTTGAATACGGTAAACTTTCCCTTTTCAATGGCAGTCATTGAATTTTTTATTATACAGGATGACAGCAGGAGAGTTGCGTCTACATTATTTCCATCACTGGAATCCCTGTTGAGTAGGAAGAAAGATCATGGTACTTATTTCTCTTAATCAATTATTTAAAGTACTATGCTGATCAGTTATCCAAATGTAAAATGTAATGAGTCTCTAAGATCCCCAAAATCATATATTGCTTCTTAGTAATTGTGAAATTCTGCCTTTGAAGTTTTCAATATCCTATTTTTAGACATTAATTTAAGTAACAAAATCCTAGAAACCATATATTGCTTCCAACAATGGTTTTATTTGACTCTCTTAATTTTTGGCGGGTTTCTGGGGTAGACCGGAATTGTAGTTTTGTAGGTTAGTGTGGTGGAACAGAAACTGGAATACCTATGATATTTGATAGAATTTCTTTGTTAATTTTGTCTAGTCAGTAGTCACCTTCTATGTGATGTGATCTTTTATTGTCCTTAACTTTAAGGGTGAACTACAAATTTGACCCCCAAAGGATAGATCTGCTGACAGATGAGTTTAAGATTTTTTATTAATCAATGGTATTCTAATGATGAACTTGGTTATTAATAGTTATTTTTGTTGGTTTTCCTAATATCAACGAAATGTGTCGAAAGAACTAATTTGTTGTCAAATTGATCTTTTAGAAACTAATTAATCGCTGTCAATATTTTAATGACAAAATTGTCATTTGTCAATACATTAATCATTCGAACACCATTTTAGAATAAATGCTTATGAAGCTAAATTGTGAGCATCTTGATCTTTTTCAGGGTGCAATTGGTGATTCATTCTTTTTATAAATTTACTTCATTTCCACTATTCTAAATGATCAAAATTTAGCATAGTAGAACCTCTACCATATCATCTGAAGCACCATAACTAGTTCACTACAGTTGCATACCCACTGAAAATTTTTCTTATTTGATGATTAATCTTTTAGGTTCTACTGTTGAATGTATAAGTTACTCTTGCATTGGTGCTTTAATATCATTTTGATGAATGCAGGAAGGGCAGAGGCTTTACTAATTGCTGCATATGGGAAAGATCAGAATAATGTTAATAACTTGGGATCATCTTGTGACACTATCTTAGAGAAATTGTCTTGAAAAGTTGGCATGACAATTATTTAAGTGCCACAGTGCCCGATTCTTTTCCTAATCTTGTAATTTGAATACCATTATTGTTGTAAACTATATTTTAGTTCAGGACAAATGATATTATGCTTGTCTCTTTCTACTTTTTAATATCTTGTTCTAAAATATAAAATTGGATAGCCAAAACAAGCCAAGTCTAGAAATTTTCCCTCACAATGGTTAAAATGTGTCGTAAATTATTTATCTCAAAAGTAAATTATTTATCTCAAAAGTTAAGTTGATTGGTTGAGTTTGCGTAATCTTTTATGTAGGTATTTTTCTTTCTTTAATATTGTTTATAAAAGTTTATTTATTTTATTTTACACAGGTATTTTTTAAATAGGTATTTTTCTTTTTCTAAAATAATTTATTTTAAAAGATAAAATTAATAAGTAGAGATCTATAATCAACAACATACTCCTCTTTCCACGTAAACGTGCATCCATGTTCATGTTGATTTGATTGTGAATATTTGTGAATATTTATAGAGAATTCTGTTATTTTCAAGTGCTAAGATGACAGAAAATAACGAAGAAATGTTGGAATAATGAGTAGGGGTGAGCACGGATGGTTTGGTTTGAGTTTATGGTAAAATTAGAATCGAACCGATCAAAATGTAATTGGTTCGGTTTGGTTCGGATTTGCATTTTTTTGTACATGTACCCGAACCAAATTAAACCAATTAAGAACGGATTAGTTCGGTTCGGGTAATTGGGTACCCGATGACTTTAAAATTCATAAAAAAAAAAAAAACAAATTTTTATCTTAAAAATTCAACAAGTACAATAAACATGTAACATCAATAGAAATAATCCAAACATGTTAAACACCAAATACATTAAAAACTAAACTCATTAAAATCAAAACATATTAATAATGAATAATCATTGTCTAATAGAAAAGTCATATATATTTTTTATTTTTTTATTTAATTAATATATGATCGGGTTTGCGGGTTGGTTCAAGTTCTGCACCCCTAAAACTGATATCCGAGCCAATCACTAACAAAAACCATCGGTTTGGTTCGGATTGGACCCGATTACCCGTTGGTTTCAGAACCAATTTAATTGGTTCAGTTCGGTTTCGGACGGGTAATCGGGTACCCACTATCCGTACTCACCCCTAATAATTAGACTTAAAACATATGCAATTTTGACCATTTCTAATTTATTTAAGAAAAGAGATAAAAATTTGCCAAACATCAAATAATATAATATACCTTTTTTCTGCACGTGTCATAGTCTTACAGGATGCTCATCTATAGCCATATTAGCCACCAAAATTTTGATGCCACCACATACGACACCTTAAATTTTGTGTATGATTTCTATATTTAGTGAATATTAAATTTGAAAAAGACCAAAAATATACATGTACGTTACACAATATTGTAGTGTGTTGTGATGTTTCGAAAGGGTCTTTCTTGCCTTGCATGCACGCCTTTAAAATATGGAACATGTTCCTCATTTTCCTCTTGTTTTGCAATAAGCATATAAGCATGACCCTAGGAAGCCAATTGATTGACCAAGAACATTGAACTACAAACAAAATTAACTTTAATAAATAAATAAATTTAAATAGGACACTAATGAAGAGTTCATGATAACAAGTGAATTTATCATTACCAAATCATATGGAAGCCCACCAAATAGTAGCCAACCGAATCCACTAGTAAAGACATCCTGTAAACAAAGTATAGATCATTAAATTCTTAATCATTGTTTCTTAAAGATGCATGCACGATGTTATAAAATGAAGACATGTCATTGACCAACCTTTAAGTTACTACAAATTGCTTGTGTAAGGGCTGAGTTGATTGTTGTATTTAACACAACAATGTAGTTCATAAAGAAAGTAAAAGCACATGACAGAAAGATCAAAGCCTGTATAATGATTCCAATAAATCAAGTCAAAAAATGTCTCAAAATATTGAATTATCAGTTTGCCTGTAATTTAAAAACATATAAATCACATACTACTAAATCACAACATTGAGGTTATAAAGAACTTTGGTGCTATATGAAAGTATTGATAAAATTATTTAAACTTTAATGCAATCAAAGTAGGACAACCAAGCTCTAAAGCCATATATATATATATACACTCTCTCTCTCTAAGCTCTAATTGGGTATATACTAAGCTTTAAGACATTTCACATATTTGCTGAAAAACTCATATTTACTGATTTATTTAAAATTTAAATTTTGTACTATTTTAAGTATTATGTTATGTTATTATGTAGGTAAGTACTATTTCGCAGTCAAGAACTACGCAATGGAGGAAGAGCGCTATAGCATAGTTCTTGCCATAGCAATAACAGCGAAGTGGGTATCCCACAATAGCGCAAACACTGTTTACGAAATTGCTGGGACCACTATAAAACAATGCAGGCATTTTTAGAGATTTGAGCAATTGCTTTTTACTTCGCCATCCAAACCTTTTACACTTTTACCATTTGCTTAGTTTGGGCATTTCAGAGAATAGAGAGAAAGAAGGAAAGGAGAAGAAGACCTACTCCACTTTTACCATTTGCTTAGTTTGGGCATTTCTAGAGATTTGAGCAATTGCTTTTTACTTTGCCATCCAAACCTTTCTGTATGACAGTTCAAATTTATATCTCTACTCCACTGTCCCTTATAGTACTCTAATCGGAATCAAAGGATTACCTAAATTGATTACTATATCAATTAATTTTAGATATCTTACAACAATAACATGATAATCATGTAACCATTTTTTCACAAACAGATGCAAATTTTTAAAAAAATTTACCTTCTATCATGGAAAAGATCACTCTGCATATCAGGTTACTGACGAGATTTGAATAATCTTGGAACATTGTTGGCGCCAAGCACGTGTGCATAGCCCCGTATTTATGAACCTCCTAACAACCAAGATTCTGTCGATATGCAACCCAAATGCTCCACTGACAATCTACAGCATAATATCTGCACCAACAATGATATTTCAGATAATCATATTCAACAACCTAATACTCTATACTCCGACGAATGCTGTAGTTCTTAATGGTAAGGTGAACGAACTCTTTGCTGTAGAATCTATGGCCAACCCTTTGCTCCATGCTCCCATCTGTGTTATAGTCGTCAGCGCCCCTCGGACCACATAGTATTCAGGTCTAATGACAAATAATGGCTTAGAGCTTTGGCTCGGCTAGAAAGTGGTAACGGTGGTGGAAATATATGTTGTAAGGAGGTAAAAGACAATAGTTGAGTTTCTAAGACAAATTCTGTATTGTCATCGCTGTCACTATCAAAACCAGATTGGACCTACCTTCGTCTGCCTCAGACTCTTCGAAAAACAAATTAGTTATAGGTTCAACCATTTGTAGAGAAGACCGAATTCTTATGGGGGGATTCGGTTCTTCCCACCTAATTAGATCTTGCTGCACAACCTATTGAGACTACACGTGAAGTAGAATAACTACTGCCAACATCCACCAACTCAATGCAAAGTTCCATCACTTGTTTAGTCACAATCTTTCTATGGCAATCGGACATAGCTCGCACCTGATCATCATCCTTTAGTCACAATACCTACACCGGATATTTCTCATGGTGTCCAGTGAAATGAGCCGATATCCAATTTTTTTAACATGCTTAATTCCAAGCATTTTGATATTGACCGGAATCAAATTTTTAAGCTCTGTCAAAGAATGCAGCCGCCAAGTGTATATAACAACAGAATCACTACATTCAAAATGTGTACCATCATCCTTCATAATATTATTGCATTCGGATAAACAACAAACTATTATACGCCTGTTAGCCATTTTGGAGAATGTTTGTGAGAAAGAAGAGAGAATAGATGAAAAATGAAAGTTATTGGTAGGATGTGATATATATAGCAATTTTTCGCGACAAAGCTACATACAATCTCACACGCAGTAGGTGCACTATACCATTATCTCATTATTTTGCTGCCAGTGAATGCACAATAATAACGTACACCACTATTGCGCTGACAATATTAATGACTAATTAATGGCCAAAAACAATAAATTCCGATGGCCTTCTAACATTCTTTGTAAACATATTGTTTGTATGTATACATATCTTTCCTATGAAGTTATCTAATATGCAGAACTAGCTATGTTGTAAATCTAGAAGATTTTGAAACAACAGAATATCCTTTTCACTGTAATATTAGGTCTAGTATAAATTCGATTCAACATAAGGACCTACAAGTCTAAACCACTTTAGAAGCAGTTTAATATGTACACTAAATGTCTAATGATCAAATTTGACCTAAATATTAATATTTGGAGCAATAAATACTCATCTATGAAATATGGACATTTCGTTGAGTTATTGTGCCTGTGTGTCGGAATATTTCTAACATGATATTCATCGACATTTGTCCAAAGCGCGTGTCTACTGTATCCAACCGTGTTTTAATAAAAATAAAAAATTCTTTTCCAAACGTACTTGGACATACCGAATAAATACTATCACGTATCAGCATGTCCAATCTTATTCTTAACATGTATTCTTAAAATGAGTTTAGAAATAATATATATTATTATTTATTAAAACAAAAAATATTTTAAATATTTTATATAATTAAAAAAATATTAAAAACAGTTAAAAAATTATTTTATATTATAAAATCAATAAAATATCAAAATATCATTGTAATTTATCTAAAAATACTTTATATTTTATATATATGTCGTGTCCCGTGTTTTATAAGATTTAAAATTTGTGTGTCTACATGTCATAGTGTCGTGTCCCGTATCCATGTCAGTGTCAATGTATCAATGCCAGGTGTAAGTATATAAGTACAAAAACGCAATTAAACAATATGGATGATGGAAGTTCAAATTAGACAATATGAGTGCTTTAACTAACCTGAAATCCAGGGAATAATAAGTAAGGAAATTTCAAGGTTGATTGTAATTCACCTCTGAGTGCAGACCACAGCAGTAAGATTGGTCCACAAAGCACAACTAAAATACACAAAAAAAAAAGTACAGTGATAGTTTAAGCACAATTTGTAGTATATACATAGACTAGGGCTGGAAGTGAGTCAAGCCAGCTCGAGCCTCGTTAACAGCTCGATAAGCTAAGCTCATGAGCTGGTGAGCCAAGCTTGAGCCTGGAATTGAGCTCATAAATTAAATGAGTCGAGCTTGAGCTTGGATAAGCTCAGCTCATTAGCTCGTGAGCTGGCTCGATTATATATATATATATATAACAATCTTAATTATTTAATATTTATATTTATTTTTTACATATAATTTTAATATAGGACATAAATAAAAAATTTATAATTTATTGATAGATAAACAATATATAAAATTGATCTTTTCAAATATTTTTTAAAATATATAAATTATAATTTATTGATATAGAATTATAGATTATGTATTTATGTTTCTCTTATTTGAGCCAGCTCGTGAGCTCGAGCCAGCTCGTGAGTTTTTTGTGAGCCGAGCCGTGAGCCAAGCTCAATTTTCGTGAGCCGAGCTTGAACTTGGTCTAGCTCGGCTCAGCTCGACTCACTTCCAGCCCTATACATAGATAGAATAAATGAATATACCTAAAGAGAAAATAATAAATCTTGATGTTTTACACTTACCATTACACCACATAAGACCAAAAACATTAAGTCCAGTGGATTTGCCTATTAAAATAATCATAAAACAAGTCAAATATTCTCACAAGGCTGAAAAACAAGATGATTTAGGATTCTTACCAACACGAGATACAGAAGTAAGGTATACTGCTTTACACATGTTTTCAATGAAAACAATTGAATAGCCATAGGAATCAAATGCAAGGTCTCGAGCTCCAGCAATAAACGCACCAAATATAATCACTCCAACACTAAAAACATGAAATACATCAGTTTGGCAAAGTAGGAATATATATTTATATATATACTAAATTAAAACAATGTCGAATGAATACTAAAACTAAATTAAACTGCTCAGATATGTGGTATGACTTTGACTATGCAAATTGAAATGGTTTTAGTTAAAGTAGCTAGGAATTAAAATGCACAAAGATCTTCAGTTGGATTATGCAGATGTCTATAGACATGATGGATTACTGACATGATGCACAAAGATCTCCAATTAATTGTATTCTTAGAGTTAACATCGTTAACAAAGATTTAATCACGTTTTAATCTATTCTAATATATTTTAGCCATTTTAATTAGGGGTAGCAATAGATAGGGTACGATGAGAGTAGATTTTTTTTTTAATTGTTTGGTAAAGTGTGATTTTTTACTATTGAATATCTTTTCTCACATGTTTTCTTTTGATTTCACTTGAAAAGTGTAAAGTGAGAGATCACACTTTACCAAACAATTGAGGAAAAAAAATTAAGAGAATCTATTCTAAGATAATCCTACTTGCAAGTTAAATTTGTTACTAAAACTCAACCTTATTCTACTTACAGATTGAGAACAAGTCAACCCTACTACGATTAACCTGCGGGTATCCGACCCTACCCTTGAATTTTCATAAATATATAATATTATTATATATATAACCTAATGAACGTGCAAATAAAATGTTCAACTCTACATAAAAAAATTTATTTAAATTAATAGCACAAACACAAATAAAATGTTGTGATATAATATTATATTTATATATCCTTAAAATAGAATTGATTTTTATATAAATAAAAGTGTCAAATTATTAATTGTTGATCTTTATTCAACAGTAGAGACTTTTTGCACTAAGTGAAAGGGCCTTAGTTTAACACTCATTTATAATATATTTTTATAATATATACATATATAGGATGTGAATTGATCGGCTAGGATTAACACTCAACCCGTATTTTATTCGATTTGCGCTCGAATTTGCTCTGCTAGCGAATCAAGTTGACAACCCTATTTAACCGAATAGAATAAAATTAAATACTCGTAAATAGAATCCATGCTATCATCCCTAATTTCAGTTGTAGTGTCGCAGAAGAAAGAACATAAAAAAAATGGAATAAGTTGTTCTTTGCATAAATGATCACATCTTCAAAGTAAAAAATATTTTATTAAACGACACCCTAAACAATAGCAAAAGAGAATTATCCAACATACTATTTAGTGAAAAAACACAAGAGGATTTCCTTACCTTATAATAACAATATTTGAATGTCTCTTTCCACCTATAAAATACTCCATCATCATTGTGAAGGCAATAGTAGTTCGCCTCAGGGTAGTATACATAGGAACATTTATCCCACGGACAGCTTCCATCGTCACAACCTTTCACCAATTTGTCCAATTAGTAAAAACATATTTTTTATTATCTATAAAAAAAAATTTTTAATTATAAAATTCTAAGCTAAAATTTGATTCAATGATAAAAAGCTACCAAATAAGCAAATGTATGAATACTTACAACATATAGCAAATAAGGTAATGCAAGAGGAAGTGTTTGAGCTAATGTCCTAGATGGCACAAACATCACTGGATTGTAAGAACTGCTCTTAGATTCCGCAGTTGTGAAAGAAATTATCATCAACGATTTCAAAACATAGAGAATGACAAATGCACACGCCATCTGAAACCAACATGGTGAGATACAAATTATTAGGTGGAAAAAATTATTGAGAGAAAAAAAATTGATTAAGAAGAAATGTATAAAGTTTGTTCCATGTCAAATTTAGTCCTTTATTGTGAAAATTTGATATCTTTGCACTAAAATATACTATAAGTAGGCTACTAATATTAAGTGAAATAAACCATAATAGAATTATTAATTTAGTTTAAAAAGATAAAAAATTAAATTTGTTATTAGTCAAAAAATTTTTACTATATATCAAATATTGTGTTCATTAGTTTCACTTTATTGTGAAAATTAGCTAGATTATAATACTAATAGTATATCATAGGGTTATTATTATTAATGTATTAACTAAATTTTAATGTTTATTATTTATATATTTAAAAATTATTTATTTGGTTTCATAATACATGATATTTTTAAATTTGAATAATTTATTAATTAGTTTGTATTTATTTATTAAAAAAGAATTTGAATAATTTATTAATTAGTTTGTATTTATTTATTAAATAAAGAATATTAACACAATGAATAAAAAATAATTAAAAAATATTGCTTAAAGAATAATAAAGACAAATAAACTCCTAACCAATTTAAATTTAGAGACAACTAGGTCCCTGTCCATTTTTGCACCTGACACGTCAGCAATTTTCGTCGAATTTTCGCCGTGAAACTGACAGAAGGACCGGGTTGGCAGACGGAATACAGGGTCAGGGATCGTAATGGAAGGGGTTTTTGGTTAAGAATCGTCTTGTCATTTTGAGAAATGGACAGGAACCGGGTTGGTACTTTACTCTATGAAACAATGCAATAATATAGGAAAAGGATAATATTCATAGATATAATAACCCATAGTGAATTATAAAAAGCACCTGAGAAAGTGACATTACAGTTGTGAATGGGAACCTATATGAAGACAGGGCTGCTTTATTAAACATGATCAATAGAACTGCATAAAATAAACAAAATCAATAAAGAAAAATAATATTTGCATTATTTTCTTATATTTTTTTATGATATAAAAGAATTTTTTTTAAGTTGTTTTATTAATCACTTTTAATACTAAATTAAAAGGTATAAAAAAAATATACACAAAAGTGTACAAGAGAATATACAAAAAATAATACAAATAATAAGATTCTTCGTCAATAAAATATGAGTCAATTGCTAACTATTTTTATTTTTTTGAATTTTTCAGTGCTTAATTTGTTAAAGTATGAGTCCCTTGTGTCTTTTAATGAGTTTTGAGTCCAATCATATATAATGATCTTCACTCTTATAAAGTGTTGAGACATGAATCAAGTAAGGGGAAAAAAAAAACGAAATGAGTAAAATAGAAATAAGATGGTCTTCTCAAAAGGCATTTCTAACTAATTGTGTTAGTCACAAAAAAAAAAAAAAAAAAAAACTAATTGTGTGTTGGAGGATTTTGGTTAATTATTGAAAAATTAAAGTATTGGAGTTATAGAAGTAGCATGCTTACACATAAGTTGTGAATGCATTTTTGTATTCGAAAATGTTTGATAAAAAAATAGTTAAATACAATGAGAACTTGTTTTATCTAACATTCATTAATTATTGTTAGAATTAATAAATATTAAATAAGACAAGTTTAAATTATTTTTTTTCTAGTATTACTGTTTTGTATTATTTATCTTTTCTATATATTTATTGTCTGAAACTTTGTTCCATACTCTATTTTCTGTTTGGGATTTGAACATTAATTATTGAAAAGGATAGTTAGCTTATTAATTATTACTAAATTTTTGAAATCTCAATTCAAGATAAAATAAAGAAAGATGTAACTACTTTTTTTTATTAATTCGTAATAAAGCAGAAAGAATAATTTAATTTGTAGGATGTTCCTTTCTTAACGTATATACTTTAAAAGATTAGATATTAATGTGGTGGAAATTCAGGTGCAGTCGACTTCATATGAAGTTGATACATGAGAGCCGTTAGATGAAAATTCAGTCAAATCAGTCAAATCATTTAACGGATCTGAGTATCAACTTCACATGAAGTCGATTTCACTTGAGTTTTCACCTATTAATGTACGTAAATATAGAACTATATGCTATAAATGAAAGAAATAGAACCTGAAGAGACCATATAAGATAGTGCAACATAGGCTCCTTTTCTTGTCATAGATGAACTTTTATATGGTATTTCATCAGAAAGTGGCAGCTTAGTGTGCTCCATAGAATCCCTTCAAGTGAATTGTTTTTCTCTTTTTGATTTTTTTCCCCTGAAACTTTAAAGGTCAGAGAAGTGATTACTTTGTAACAAGTCATAGTAATTATGATTATTGGGTTGATGGGATTGCATAGGTTTACTTAAGTTGGGGCTAATTAATGTTAATGGATGACAATATTAGTTCATAAATATTTTATTGTCTTAAATTTGGTTACAAAACACCTAACATCAGCCACTAATTATTTGTAATAGAGGATATAATAACATAAAGTAGTTATTACCTTTACAAATTTGTTAAGAGTCTTGGTTTTCTTGTTTTCTCTCTACTGTGATAACATTAGTGCAGTTTGTTACAGTCTTGTCTTTTTCTTTTTGTTTTCTTGCATTGCAAGCTAATCATGTAAACTCTTTATATTGCTGCTATATATATCTGCAACAATCTCCCTCTCTTGTACACTTAACAATTCACTCTCAAGCCATATGCTATGTTCATTTTTGTCAATTCTCACTTCCTATTATAGCTTTCTCTAGTTGTTGTTTCTTTTCTTTAGTCACAAACTCTATCATTTTGGTTCTGTTATTTGATCAATTGGAATCAGTTAGATAATACACCTATTAATGGTACTTTCGAGTAATGCTACGGTGAAGACTAAACACTATAAGAAAAATGCTAACTACCTTTAGATTTTTTTGTTGGATTTTGCGTCGGAAATTAGCGGCAGTTTTACCGTCAAATTTACCAGTAGCAAAGGCGACAAAGTCGTTAGGTCAAAGCATTATCGGTGAATTTTTATTTCTGACGGCAAATTTGCTGGTTATAATTGGAGGAAAAAATAAAATAATAGGCACGAAAGCAAGAGGCAAATTTACTGACGGATTCTCATTTAGTGGAATGGTGCATTTTGGTGAACTTAAAAACATTACCGTCAGATTAATCCGCTGGTAAATCCGATAGTAAGGGTGCCCTAAATTCAAAATGCATGGTCCTCCTTTCTCAATTTCAAAAAAGCTATTCTCTCTCCACTACTCTCCTCTCTCTTCTCTCTCCCCTACAACTACCTCTGGCAGTCCCTCCGGCCACCCTCTGCCAGTGCCAGCTACCTCCATTCTCCTTCAAATTTTGCGTGGACTCGCCTTGATTCTATTTCATCGCCTGAAACGAAGCTGCTCTCTGTCTTTGGCGTTGGTGTCACTGTCGCCACTGGTCCCTCTGTCGTCGCTGGAACTGCGTCTCTTTTTCCTCCTCTAGGTAGGTTGCCCTAATCCCTCTTCCTATTTTATCCCCATTTTTATTTATTTAAATAGAAAAATCTAACCCCTTTTTGAACCACTACCGCACTGTCATCGCTATTACCACGCCGGAAAGGTATGCATACTCTTATTTTGGCATTGAGATTTGAATAATGGGTTATATTTGATTGGGTTATATTTAATTTGATAATGGATTGATTCAACTCAAATATTAGATAATAAAAAATATTTTAGATGCATTGAGGAAAATTAATAAATTTTTTTATGGAGGTCTCTGAATTAAGGAAAAACTTAGCTGAATTTTCATTAAAATTATTTAAAAATATGTTTGGTTTGCGAAAAAATGAAAATTACATTTAGTGGAAGATTCTAATTATAGTAAAAATTTTATCGAAATTTTTAAAAAATTAATCAGGAAGTTAGAAGTTATTTCGGAAGAGGATGATGGACTAGAGAAAAAAGATGATGAGTTCGACTAAGGGTAACCTAAATATATTTTAACTAGCTTGTTATACGTTTATACTTTAATTAGATTGTTATATAATTACAATGCAGGCTAGCTTTAATTCTATTTAATGTGTTTATTTATTAAACTTTAATTAGATTGTTATATAATTACATTGCTCGCTAGCCATATGACTGTTTTTATTCTTATTTCAGGTAGATATAACAACAAATAGAAGTGTTGTGAGTCAATCTTATAGTCGAGGTAGAGAGAGGGTGAATAGTAGCACCCATGGAACTTCTCAGTTATTGCCTCTATCTTAGTTATTCCTAAAACATCATATGCACTGGGTGCATAGAATCAGCCCTTCATCATGGTTTCTAATCCTAATCACGTGGATCCTACTTGAGTTATTATTATCAATTTTTTATATTGGGTAATTGTAGTTTTTATTATTCTTGTAATTTATTATAATGCATTATGTTTCTATTTTCTAAGTGTTTAATGAAATACCTCACTTAACTATAGAATATATTTTACTGGTAAATACCTTGTATTGTAAAAAATATATAAATATGTGTAATCTAAATATGAATCACCCTAATATTTTACTATATTTTTAAAAATCAAATTTTCTATTTTAAATTATCCCAAAACAAATGGGGTTAAATTAGATTGATCTGACAATTAATTAATTAGTATCTATAATTTTACAAATTTTTATATGATAAATTAATAAAATATGACGTTTAAAGGATAAATTTAATAAATATTATGTATAATTATATCAAAATAAACCATTTTAAATGTAAAATATTAATTAAAATATGAAAAATATAATATTTTAATATTTATTATTAATTTCATAAATATGTATTTTAGTTAGAGTAAAGTGTCAATTACATCCTAAAAATTTTGACTTCAAGCTAATTAGCTCTTTAAAAAATAATTAGATTTTCCACGATAATAAATGGTGGACATGTAATTTATTGAAAAAAAAAGGTGGACATATATGTCCTTTCGTCAATAGATAGTGTGAAACGAAATGGAGTTGTTCATATATTTCGTTATCTACAGTGATGTGTTTCGTTATTGCTATATGAACATGAAAACAATATAATTTTGGATAATAAAACATTCATTATTTTTTGAGTTTTTATATATTCTTTATCAACTGCTCTTTATTTATTATGAATCCTACTAAAACATGTAAAATTTCACTCTAAAAATGGTTATTTATATGATAATCTTTCATAAATAGACACATTACAATAGTTAGCGTCTTAGTGGTACATATAAGCATTATCTTTAAGTTTTACGTAATGAATTAATAGAATAACATAACATAACGTATTTATCGTTTATTATCTTAGAGGATTATGTTACTATTTTTTTTTTAAATACTAATTAGTCCGAAATCAAAATCTATGGACATAATTCTCACTTTACTATTTTAGTTAGTTATTTAACACCGTAAACTACCGTTTCGTAAAGTACGGGTGATAAGACTATGATGGGGCATACGTTAAGATTTCATGATATCATGTTTTAGCATTTGATAAATTTAAAACAGGAAAAGAAATTTACATGAAGCAAAATATTAAAAGAAAAGTATAGGAAAAATTAAATTTTCTGTGTTTTTCTTTCGTTTTAAATAATGACTTTTTTTTTATTTACTCTAGAGAGGTAAGTTATAAAATGCATAAACAGAGGGAAGCAGTCACGGCGGACCAGCAGACCGCCGCTAGCTTGTGCGGCGGTTGGCGAGCTCGGGATGAGCTGCCGCTGTTCGATAATGGACGAGGTTAATTGATTGTATCTTCATATGGTAGATTCATTCTGGGTTCAAGCTTTTGGGTTTGGTTTTCATTTTCTCTCTTAAGTCTAATTCAAGGTTACTTTTTATTTACATGAATAATGAATAAGACCAAAAAAATTATAGTTCAGAATAAGAAAGAAAATTACCTGTCAAAGCTTCAAAACTAGCTAAGAGCTCTGAACTCTCCTTACTTGCGATGATGATATGATGGCTTTTTAATTTTTCTTTTTATTTTGTGATGTTGGTTACTTTCATTATATTATGAAATGCTTGATACCTATTTATACTAGCTTATAGAATTAATAATGCAATACTTGATTATAAAATAATTTAAGTGATGAAGTTTGATACAGGGTAGGGGATTAATTAGTCGAATATATAAATTTATTCAATAGTAAAAACTCAAGTACAGTCGACTTCACGTGCAGTTGATAGCTGAGAGTCATTGGATGAAAATTTAGTCAAATCAGTCAAATCATCTAATGACTCTCAGTTATCAACTTCACATGAAGTCGACTGCACCTGAGTTGAGTGGAAACTCAAGTGCAGTCGACTTCACGTGAAGTTGATCAACTCAGGTGCAATCGACTTCATGTGAAGTTGATAACTGAGAGTCGTTAGATGAAAATTTAGTCAAATCAGTCAAATCATCTAACGACTCTCAGTTATCAACTTTACGTGAAGTCGATCAACTCAGGTGCAATCGACTTCATGTGAAGTTGATAACTGAGAGTCGTTAGATGAAAATTTAGTCAAATCAGTCAAATCATCTAACGACTCTCAGTTATCAACTTTACGTGAAGTCGACTGCACCTGAGTTGAGTGGAAACTCAAGTGCAGTCGACTTCACGTGAAGTTGATCAACTCAGGTGCAATCGACTTCATGTGAAGTTGATAACTGAGAGTCGTTAGATGATTTGACTGATTTGACTAAATTTTCATCTAACGACTCTTAGTTATCAACTTCACGTGAAGTCGACTGCACCTGAGTTGAGTGAAAACTCAAGTACAGTCGGCTTCACGTGAAGTTGATAAACTCAGGTGCAATCGACTTCATGTGAAGTTGATAACTGAGAGTCACTAGATGAAAATTTAGTCAAATCAGTCAAATCATCTAACGACTTTTAGTTATCAACTTCACGTGAAGTCGATTGCAACTGAGTTTCCACCTTATTGAATTGGCTTAATTTGTGAGTTGGCGAGACCGATTTGAATTTGATAGGCACTAAGCTAATAAAATATTAAATGGCTGCACTATTGTTGATGATGAGAAGAATGCCCGAAAGAAACAAAACGAAGAAAAGCACTAGTTGGTCACATCAGCATCAAGAAGAGAAGGAAGAAGCTATAATAGTGGGTTTTATTTTCATATTATTGTATTTCACATCTAATAGTATATTCCACATACATATGCATGGTGGCAACAAATATATAATAATGGAGCAACTTTCAAAAGAAAAGATATCTAAATGAATCGTGAGGAATAAAGTAACATAACAAAATAATTAATGTGGGTAAAATAATGTATAAATAAAGAACTTTCTGTTTGATTGTGATAATATAATAATTAGCTGCTATCCACTGAAAGTGATCAATAATGAAATAAGGGAAAGCTAATCTGTAAGCAGTAGCACAGAGGAGTCCTTTAACGATTAACACTATGAAAGTAGAAACAACCTTTTATTCTTTGGAGGGTGAAGTGGAAGACGTGGCTTATGGAACCCATTATGAAATCCCCGTACACTAAATGAATCAACTTTAGTCAAAATTATAATAATAACATATGTCTATATATGTAGATATATAATCATAAAAGTGACTAACTTAGGGTTATGTGTCGTTTTTTCTATGAGCTATATATTATATATAAGTGGGTAGTGGACGTATAAGTATTAATGTTGGATTACAAGTTTTATTATTAGTTAATGAAGTAAATCAATTCTGTTGGGTAGGCAACAAAAAATGTAATCAATGTAAGTAACAGATTATATTATAGGTTCATTAAACCTGAAAAAAATATATTATCCATCTTTACTCTTAATTACACTTTTCTCCTTTCTCATTACCTTATTTTCACCACAGTTACTCCACTCCTCCCTCTCCTATTATGCTGTCAATATCGCCGGCAATGCTGGACCTTACCGCCGCAATAAAAAAATATCTATGTACAATAAAAAAAACATCCATCGAACTTAAAAAAATATTCATGTACAATAAAAACGAAATATCCATATACAATAAAAAGAAACATACGTGGCCAATGAGTAATAGCTCAAATGGCATAAACTCTCCATACTCAATTAAGAGGTTGCGGGTTTGAGTCTTCTATCTTTTCAAATTTTTTACCAATGAGTAATAGCTCAAATGGCATAGTCTCCACATACTCAATTAAGAGGTTGCGGGTTCGAGTCTCCTATCTTTGGTAAAAAAAAAAAAAGAAACATACGTGATGTACAATAAAAAACAACATTTATCGAACTTAAAAGAAACGTCCATGTACAATAAAAATTAAACATCCATGTACAATAAAAAGAAATATCCGTAAGGTTGTGCGACGCGATGCATGGAGAACAAAGTTGGGCTACCTGCAGCGGTGCAATGGAGGCGTGACGAGATTGGGCTGCGGGCGGCGGTTAGGGAGGTGCGACGAAGCATGGATGTGTGCGACGGTTGTGGACACATGAGGGAGCCGGAACGCGTACGGTATTTCGCGAGAGTCCGGCAGGAGATTGTGAGGAGCAGAGGTAGGGTACGATGCGGGTATGGGGGAAGGGTTTGTGGGTTGGTCACGAGGAAGGGGGGAAACGTTATTATGGGGCGGGTATTTTGCTAATCCTTATTCCGTTAATGGCATAATGTGTTGGCAACATACATATTAACTTGTTACATTGGCCGTTAAAATAGGCCAAATTAATCGGATCAGTCCGTTTATCTATTTAAATGGATGGATTTTGTCTCTAAAATTAAGTCCGTCTAAATTTCAGGTTAAATGGGCTGAGTCTGATTAACCTGAAAAAATTGACGGATTAAACGGGTTAGTTCCAGGCTAAACGGGTGGCCTGTTTATTTTTTTTACATTTTTAAAAAAAATAGCACTTGTAGCCAATATTTCTCTCGATCCGACCTGAAAATCTAACCCATCAATTTAAAAAAAAAATACTATTTGTTTATGGTTTTTGACCTAAAAGTGATTTTTTTTTGTCAAAATATTTTTCAAAAAATAAAATAAAATGATAAATGGACCAACCCGTTTAACCCATCAAACTGACTATAAATGGTCTAGATTAAAAAAGTTATAGCTCGCGAATGAAGCAGGCTTAAACGGGCCAAATCTAAATGGGCCGGACTAGCCCGTTTGACAGTTCTACTAGTCAATCTGGCTTGGCAAATGTCAGGTAAAAAGGACCAACAGTTCACTAAAATGGTAAATTTAGTTTTGGCTTAATTTAAACATTTTAAATTGAAAGTTATAAAATGAGTTGAAGAGAAAAGTTGAAGCAAAGAATCGCATTTTTTTATAATTTATAAAATTGAATATACAGAACTCATGAAATAGAAAATTATTTTATTTTTTTTGTCTCGTTTTAAAGTAGCAGAACAAAAAATGATAATATAATAGATATATAGAGAATGAGTGACATCACGATATATTTTGTTTCGACCACGAAGTATAATGTGACTTATGTTCAGTTTTTACTAAAAATTATGATAGAATTTTTACTATAATCAATATTGATTATAAATGCCAATTTCAAAAGACTTACACTCTGTCATTTATCTAAGCTAACTCAAAATTAGTAACTTTTAAGTACTAACCCAACTTAAGCAAGAGAAATTAAGTGCACTCTAATTTCAATATATTTTTGAAAAATAAATATTCAAATAAAAGTATAAAATGATTTGTGTGTGATCAATTTCTTTTACTTTTTGTATGTCTTAGTATAAACTTAATTATAGACAATATAGTTATTGAAACATACTCAAATAATAAGTAATAAAGCTATATCATTAAAGGTTGTGTTTTTGGTTGCGTTTTTTCTTGAATGATTCCTTCATATATAATAGTTTAATCTCTTCTTCAATAAAAGAATCATTTTCTTATTTATTAAAGTAGCGATTGCACGCCAATGAGTAATAACTTAAATGGTATAGTCTCCCCGTACTCAATTAAGAGGTTGCGGGTTCGAGTCTCATATCTTTGATAAAAAAGAAAAAAAAAAAATAGCGATTGCACCTTTCAATGTTATAGCTATAGCTATTGGCTTGATTGAGATTCATTTCCTTGTTTACCTTGATAGTAATGTGCAAACAACTTTTCAAACACAACTTAATATGATCTTTAATGATATTATTTCTATTATTGCTGTTTTTTACAATTTAAATTTGCTTGTTTGGTCATCTTTGATTTTTTTTTTTTCTACAATGCTCATTATAACAAATTAGTTAGAATAAAAAATTATCAATTATTTTTGTCATCACAAAAATTAATGTCCACATCTTAATTCAACAATTCCACATCTTAATTCACCAAGCTTGAACAACATAGTATACAATGTAGGAACACTCTACTGTACAGATTAGGGTTGTATAGAAAAAGAATTAAATTCTTTTTATAATTATTTTTTATTATTTTATTAATATTCAAAATATGAATTCCAATATTTTTAATCTCTCTTTCATCACATAAAAGAAAAAATCTGTAAATTTACATCTTTACCTTATAATTCACCTACAATGTATACACAATGCAAGAGTTGAGTTTTAGACCATCCTTTTAAGCATATTCAATGGTGGATAGAAAGTGTATTCATACTTTCTTCTAGGTAGTGCAATATAATATTTTTTTTAGTTTACCTAAACTTCAAAAAAATGTGGTTAAAAATAATTTTAACCGTATTATAAAAGTTTAGCTAAACTAAAAAAAAAAGGTTATAGTCCAAGGGTACACCATTGAATTTCCTAGCCCATGGTATTGCAAGCACAACCCCTTCTCATTGTAGGATTTGGCATTGGATTTGTCCCTTCATTAGTCCATTTTATATAATCCATAGATTTAATTTCGAGATATTGTATAATCAAGGATTGACTTCAAGGACGTACAATATCAGGACTTGATGAGCAGCAAACGAAATAGTTATTCACACCACTTTTTCTCCTCTGCAAATTCTGGGAAAAAAAAAGAAAAATAAAAAAAATGAAAGAATTAATTAGAAAAAGAATTCTAATATTTTTATGAGAAACAAATCTTATTAACTTTCATTGAAATATAATAGGTAACGAAGGAAAAGATCGTTGAGTAGCTTTCATTTAAAAAAAATTATAAATAATTTATTGAGTAAAATATTATTTTTGTTCTTAATATTTGGACAAATTTTAAAATTGTACCTAATTTTTTAAACGTCTTATTTAAATTTATAATATTTTAAAATTATTACAATATTATTTTATCGTCAATTTTTTTAATAATTCTATAATCAAGATGCATTGGTGGGATGTTACAATCCACTGTGAAAGACTAATTTCATATTACTGTTAATAAAAAATAAAAAATTAAATAAATAAAAGAAAAATTATACTAGCATATGACAGAACGAAATGTAATTAGAATTTTGTATTACTAGTATTATTTTTCTTTCATTTATTTATTTATTTTTTTACTAATGGTATAATATGAGATTAGTTTATCATATATAGTATAGATTATAATATCCACGTATGTATCTCTATTACATAACTGTTAACAAAGTTAATGGTAACATAATATTGTAACCATTTTAAAATGTTAAAAATTTAAATATGACGTTTAAAATGTTAGGTGCATTTTAATATTTAAATTAAATGTTGGGACAAAATGATAATTTATTTATAATTTATTATTGCAATAATTTAATGTAAAATATTAAAAAAAATTTGTTACTCTATAACTTTAAAAAAAAAAAAACAATTCCCAAAACTAATATTTGAACTCTAAATATTATTGTATAGTTTGTTAGAATTTTTTTATATATTTAATAATTTACTAAATTAGCCAAAAAACCATAATTCAAATGGCATGGCATATATCTTTCTCCTACTTAGAAATCTCGAATTTGAGTTTTACTTGATGTAACTTGATCAAAAAAAATATATTAAACTAAATATTCAAGTTTCTTTTCTTAATATGTGATATTATTTAAATTTTTATTATCATAAATGCTATATTATAAAGGTGGTCAAACATTATTTTAAATCCCAAAATTTGGACTAAATCTTAATCTCGTTTCTAATTTTTGAAATGTCATATTTTGTCACAAACTTTTTATTTTGTTTTACTTGTCTTTTATTGTTATTTTTCTCTTTCTGTTATTTTTTTATTACTTTCACTACCAAATTACTAGAAGCACCACTATAACTAGGCGTGTTGCCCCAATAATGTAGAAGATGAGAGTGGAGAAAATGATCAGAATATTTTTGGAAGAAAGAATTTTGATTTTGATCAAACTTTTAAATTAGACGAAATAAGACACTTCCAACAAAAATAGAACATTTCAATTTTTAGGAACGAAATTAAAATTGAACCAAAATACTATGGACTAAAACAACATTTTACCTTATTTAAAATTTTAATATGTTCAAGTTTTATTTATATACTATTTTATTAGTTTCTCTAACATTACACTACTCAAATTATACACTTATTTGCTAAATTAAATGGTATAATTAATACCGATGCCTTGAACAAGTGATGCTAAATATGTATTGAACAACTAATGCAAATATGAAATTATATTTTAATATTAGGACAAGCATATATAAATTAAAGAGGTATACGTAATAGAAAGATTAAAATTAAGCTTGAATCAATTTATTTTTTCGTTTGGTTGCATATTATATGAATTTAGAAAATTATAAACTCCTATGTCCAAATCCAATATAAATAGATACGTGTTGTAACATATCTTGCCAAAAAAAAAAATCACAAACATCATTTAGCCATCCAGCAAGGAGTGCATCGCTTCTAAATTAATGAATGATTATAAGTTATATTTGCATATAATGATTCTAAAGAAAAAAATTCTGCAATATATATACTTTAAGCCATACACTTTAAATCCTTGAAAAAAAATTGTATACAAAGAAAAAAAAAAGAAGTTTTACAATATATATTGCATTATAACTCCAGCAAACATTAAAGAATTTTATAAAGTTAAAGACATAAAGAAATCTTAGGCTTCTCTTGCATGTTTATTGAATATATACTATTTTTTTCTTTTCTGCAAGTTATATACTAGTTATTCTATAAGCATTTCATGATAACTAAAAATTTTAAGAGTAAAATTATAAAAAAATAATTTATTTAAAATAAAAGTAATATGATTAAGTATAATTTACTTAGATGTGATTAAAAAATAATTGAATACTATGTATAGTAAAAAATTGAAATTATTGAAGGATAAAATTAAAATTTATTTATATGTATCATTTTTGCTCCAATGTTTTCGTCCTATTTAAGTCTCTAACGTTTCAAAATCGTCTCAATTTTGTCCCTCCGTCAAGGATCCCTAACGTAGGACAACATTGAGTCAGTTTTGAAACGTTAGGGACTTAAATAAGATGATTGAAACGTTAGGACAACTTTGAAACTTACCCCAAACTTTGGAGACAAAAACGATACTTTACTCTTTTTTTTTTATTTGAACAATATTACATGACCAGCAAATATTATCATTTTTAGCCGGTATTTAGTTAATAATAATTTACACAAATATTTACAAACGTTTTACCCAATAAACATATAATTTGTACATAAATTTACTAGAATTTTACACACATAAATTAATACAAGTTGTATTCGTATTTTTAGAGTTTGTATATATAAATTAATAAAATTTATTTGTTAAAGATAATTTAGCATTTGTGCTGACAAAATAATAATAAAAAAATACTAAAAATTGAGTTTCTGTTTTTACTTTAGTTTTTGGGTGCATGTATCCACGTGCAATGATTAACCCATAGGTTCATTAGAAAATCAAAGACTTTACCTAACAATGATCCATGTGTGTTTGATTAGGGGTATGGACCAAAGGTAGGTGAAGCACTGAAACAAAATTAAAGAGGATTATTGTGAGAGTACTTACAGTAGGAGGAGGAGGAAGAGGAGGATCTTCACTAGCAAGAAGAGCACGTGCACGATAGGGATGGAAGTGATGATTTGTTTCATTCCCAAGGCTTAAACGCCTCACTTCACTCAAATCTGTCTTTTGATTCTTCTTCTTTTCACGAACTTGACCAAACACCATTGAATAATCTGTAGGCGCTCCTACTGCCTCTTCTCCCATGCTCCAAACTTCGGCACCGTTGCCTTTACTGCTTTCTTCTGCAACATAATTAAAAAAATCAATACATAGTTTTTCATACTCAATTAAGAGGTTGCGGGTTCAGTCTCTATCTAAAAAAAAAAAAAACTCTTTTATGATGCCCTGAACGTGTATTGTTAACACCCCCAATCATCAACCAACACACATTAACTAATACACGTTCTAGGTTTCAAATTAGATATTCTACAACGATAAATTAAATCATCAACAACACACATAATAATCTGATAATACAGAAAATAATACTAGAACATTATTGGATCGATTTTATCATTCTGTTTGCTATGCAGATTTAACTTACCTTCGTTCTCTGGCTAATCATCAAAGTTAGGTTCAAATATGGAATGGAAGCTTCAATAAGATTCTTCCATAGAAGGATGAATGATGGAAAACTAGGAACAACTGAAATTTATGTTTTGATTATTTCAAGATGTCCTAGCCTCAACGAAGGTTAATAGATCATATATTTATTACATGTCTTGATAAAAGTAAAAATAGGAGAAAAACCATATTTTCCTCCCTTTAACTTACTTTTGGTTATGAACTGTTAAAACCATATCCAAAGTTAGTTTAGATGCGCA